>NC_057810.1:219236636-219289939 GCF_018294505.1 Triticum aestivum | reverse complement strand
TCTCCTTTCCCCTTTTCCCCTCCGGAAGAAGGAAGGGGTAGGCCGAATTGGACATGGAGTCCAAGTCGGTTTCCTCCCCCCATGGCGCGCCCCTTGCCCGGCCTCTTCCCTCTCCTCCTTTATATACGAGGGCAGGGGGCACCCCAAAGCACAACAGTTATTCTCTTAGCCGTGTGCGGTGCCCCCTCCACAGTTTACTCCTCCGGTCATAGCGTCGTAGTGCTTAGGCGAAGCCCTGCACGGATCACATCATCATCACCATCACCACGCCGTCCTGCTGACGAAACTCTCCCTCGACCCTCTGCTGGATCAAGAGTTCGAGGGACGTCATCGAGCTGAACGTGTGCTGAACTTGGAGGTGTCGTACGTTCGATACTAGATCGGTTGGATCGTGAAGACGTTCGACTACATGAACCGCTTTAGCCTAACGCTTCCGCTTTCGATCTACGAGGGTACGTGGACACACTCTTCCCCTCTTGTTGCTATGCATCTCCTAGATAGATCTTGCGTGATCGTAGGATTTTTCTGAAATTGCATGCTACGTTCCCCAACAAAAACTGCAGGCTGTAGACACCAACTCAACATGTAGCATCTGCCGCCGTGAAGCAGCATTGACGTCACCCACAACAGCAGATACATCACCACCACCAACAGGACCCGAAGATCGAACCAGCGAGGCCGCTAAAACAACCGCGGAGTGTGCAAGCTCTCGATAGGTCATCATACTACGACAGTTGTAATCTAAGACAACAAACCCTGTAAAAAACAGATGGCCTGGAAAGCGGCATCATTGTAAGGAGAAAGATACCCCACACCATCCTGGGACCAGAAAAACCTCCTCATAGACAAGGCATCGCTTCCAGGGACATAGACCTCTATCTCCACCCCTCCTATTACGACCCCATCATCCATGACCTCTCGTAAGTACGAATGAAAGGGCAAACGACACCATGAAGCAACGACATCTAACATGTGCACATAAGAACAACTCACGGCAAACATCCTACCAACACAAGAAAAGAACCCAAAATGAGCAAACTCCACACACAAAAAAACACCAAACAAGGACAAAAGTTAGACCTTCATGACGCAGGCTGCAGGCCCTTCAAATAAGAAAATAGAACTTAAATATAGATTCCCTTGCAATATGTACAGGTCTGAACTACACATGTGACCTTGCAATACACATACGACTAAGCTGCAAGCGCGCGACATAAGAGCATAGGCCAACCAATAAAGATGCAAACCAATAAGGGATGCCAACCAATAAGGATGCTAACTCCATTCTAGCACCGCTATCTTGTCTGGACGCACAGTTTAAGTACGAGCAAAAGAAAATACATAACTGAAACCCCATTATAGTACTGCTATCTTGTCTGCATATAAGAAAGCGGTCAAAACAAAATGACCACACCCTATACCATGAAGCGAAGCAAAAGCCCTTCGAAAAGATAACAACAATCACGGGATTGCAACTATCACCAGGCTGCAACTATCAGCAATATCCATTGGAAAAGATACCAAGAACTACCAGACTACAACACATATCCCTTTACAGCATATACGGAACGGCGAAGGCCAGGCGAGAGAGAAGAATCACCTGCAAGGAAACCAGCGAGACACCCCACACACCAGCAGCGGCACGACCCACCAGCTAGATAACCAGAACCACGGATAGGTCCTAATCAGGACGGATCAACCAGCAAAACCTAAGCAGATCCATGGAAAAAAATCCAGTCCAACACCCGTACAACACATCACAAACGAACAGGCAAACGACGGATCAAATAACTACCTGGGCCATCTCGAAGGCCTCTCCGGCGACTCCGAAGGCATATCCTCCGCCGCGCCACCGACCCAGCTGCAAGACACGTAAGAGAAGAGGCGAAGAGAGCAGACGAAGAAAGAAGGGGAAGATCACCTGAGAACGGCGCACAGAGGAGGACGAGATCCAGAGTAAGAGCGCAGGGGGAGCGATGAAGGGGAGCGGCGGAGGTGAAGCGAACGGGGCGAATGGGAGGAGGAGTGCGGCGGAGGGGAAGCGAACGAGGCGAACGGGGAGGAGGAGTAGACCGCGGGACCAATCCACGGGCGCCACGCAGCGCCCCCGGGAGATGAAATACCGATACTACCCTCCATGGGGTGACGAATTAACAGGCCGGTGGCACGGGCGGGGGGGGGGGATATTTTACCGCCCGCGCGGCCGATCGGCGCACGCAGCCCACGTCCAGGCACAACGACCGATAAGTGAGGCCCACCGGAGAGAGGGCCACCCAGCATCGAGACACGGGCCTAATCGCGGCGTGAGAAAAAACGATGAAAAACGAGGGAAACGCAGATTATTCATTGTAGCAGTAGATGATCTGGATCCGACGGACCAGGTTTGCCAGGAGCGCTGAACTATGAGAACGCTTATGATCTCCCAGTGTGCTTATTTCTGGATGAGACACATGTTACCATGAAAAAAAAAATCTGTCACGCTATCAGTTTTCTTCTCTTTCCCAATTTGCCCGACCACTCGCACCGACCAGACCACTCTCTATATACTCCCCACCCCAGATCGCTCACCGGCCAGTCGCCGCCCTCTCCCTCTCGTCCTTCCTCACCGCCGTCTTGCTCCTCACCACCCCGATTCGTACCCCTAACCCTAGCAACCCGCCACTCCAACGCTTCTCCTTCACGAGGCGCACACCAACACCCTCCAGTGCTCCAAAGACGGCGCTCCCGCAACAGTCTCCCCGTCGCCCCTCGGTGCCCGGACTCCCGTTCCGCTAGCTCGCTCGGACGGTGCCAACGCAGGTTCCAGCACCACCGCGCTCTTGGTCAAAAGTGACATTTTTGGAGCCGCGGTGCTCGATCCGTGCTGGAGCAGCGGGAGGAGGACGGCGGTCCTGGATTGGAGCAGCGGGAGGAGGACGGCGGTGCTGGACCGGAGCAGCGGGAGGAAGATGGTGGTGCTGGACCGAAGTAGAGCGCGTCGAAGCTGGAGTTCGAGGCCTTCATTCGGCAGCACATCGCCGCCGCCGAGGCCGAGGCCCAGCGGGGCAGGCCCGGCCATGGACCGGACGGCAGCGGGTTTGGCGAGCACGGGCGGGGCGACGGCGTCTTCTTCCCCGGCGGTGGCCTGCCTGGCCTGTGCTTCGGCGACTCGGTGAGCAGCTGCCACTACCCAAAGCCTCTCCCTTATTAGCTCAGCCTTTAACTGAATTTCATGGGCGCCAGCGAACGCCCTGGAGCTGCAAGAGATCAATGTTGGCCAATTGTGGTGGTAAGTCAACACCTACTCTGCAAGGGATTTCATTGAAAAAATTCTGAACAAAAGAGAAACATCACTTGCTGATCTGTGTGAGGGTGTTTTCGTCTGCTCCAAAATTCCTGAGATTCCAAAACCGCAATGGAGTACTCTGCAATGAGGCCCGTGATTCCATTGCTGAAAGTGCAAGAAGAAGGCCCCGAGGATTATTCAAAAAGCAGAGAGGGAGAAGCATAAGCGCGACCTGCTCAATGATCTCTTCACTGAACTTGGCGAAATGCTAGGTGAGTTCATCACTAACCTCGTAATGTAGATTACTCCATGTGGGATCCTGTTTCTCAGTTTTGGGGGTCGTTTTCTTTTCCATGTGGCTATCTGGAATGGAGTACAGTTCAGGTATAATGCCATGCTCTCCAGGACACAATTCTTTCTGAGTAAAATTAAATTGTGGTGGTGGCTCTTTACATCTCACTGTAGTTCGTGTTAGAATAAATCCGAGGCATACCGTTGATCATCCGAGGACCAAGCAATCACACGAGCACGACACCGAGATTTGTTAACGAGGTTCATCGATATGGCTACATCCCCGGGGCTTGACTATGGGCGCTCCTCCCCATGACACCGCTACAATACCGCACCCGGT
The DNA here is from genome assembly GCF_018294505.1 of Triticum aestivum. NCBI lineage: Eukaryota > Viridiplantae > Streptophyta > Magnoliopsida > Poales > Poaceae > Triticum > Triticum aestivum. The sequence continues at coordinate 219,286,043 of NC_057810.1, read as the reverse complement.
CGCCCTGGACACCGGCACATGCCGCCGGCTTCCCCTGCGTTCCGGTGCTATTATGTTGGCATAGGTTACATCGTGTGTCTACCCTCGCTATATATGAGAGGCCTAGGATACAAGTGTCCTACTAGGACACGACTCCACATCCTATGTAAACACGATACAACTACAAGTCCAACTGTTAACTACCTTGTACACTATATTCGACACAACTCTAACAAACTCCACCTTGGCGAATATTCTCCACCACCTTGAATTCGTCAATGCGTCAAACTTCCATGTACATTGGACTTGAGCTTATCCCATGAGTACCGCTGCTACTCCAAAGACTCCATGTGACTCTACCTGCAACTTGTAGTCCCTTCTTTTCTTGACCACGGTCAACACTCGAGCAAAATTAAGTTTCTTGTTACTCTATGTACTCCCAACTTCCAGAGCATCCGTCCAACGCCATCACACACTGATCACTGACCTGCGTGAAAGTGAACAACTCACATATTGGGTGTCACACATAAGAGTTACCTGAACTCAACATCACCGCTCCTTTCTTGACCGCCTGTCTGAAACTTGAAAGAATTTCACCGTTGCTTGTAGTCATCCCGAGTCAAATTCGCAGTTGTCTCACCACATGTATGACCACCAGAGCCCTGGCCCGTCTCCATGTCCCGTGCATACCGCACACCTCGCCGCTATTACCGCGTCGAGCCTCTGCTGTCCCGGTCGAGTCTCAAGGGTAAAGAAACCACACCACTCAACCCCCACTGCAGAGTACCACCGATTATCACCGACCGGTGACGAGTTTCACGCTTCCATCAGACCACTGGGCTCCAGTCCAAACTACGTGTCACTCGCTTTTTTCACCTGCTGAATAGGCTTCGACTCTCTGTCGACTTACGCCGCAGCCCCTCAATCAGCACCGAGTGAAGTCCTCCAGACTCCAGCTCCACCTTCAACATGACTCCATGGTAGATGATCAGTCCACCCTTGCGCCTCATCGACTTCAAGCTCCGTGTATACACCACCTTGAATCAATCACGCGCCATAGTCTTGTCGAAGCCGCACAAGCCTCGGGCATGTGCACCACGTGTTTCCACGCCCAGAAGTCGGTCACCATCAGCATCACGCTCCTATATCGTCGTCGCCGATCCCAACACCGTCTTCTGTACCAACCGACTTGTGTCGATCCATCAGACTATCTAGTCCGACCCAGCCGAACTTGTCCGGCTGCAACCATGCTCCACCCTGCGTCGTGTCCGCCCCGCACATCTCCGTGCATTGCTTAACGCGCTGTGTATGCATGAACCAGACGACGCGCTTGTCCGCGCTCCATTGCCTGTCCACACGCTCCAAGCCATCCGATCAAACCAACCTAGCAAAACTTCCATGCAAACTTGAACGGACAAATTCCTTGTGTGCAAATTATCTTGCCCATGTTTGATATATTAGCTTCTCTGTGCACTCAGGAGAAAATCAGATCGCAATGATCCATCCCAACTACTCCCGTGCACACGCGTTGGACATAGCAACTCTTTTTTTCCGAACAAATCTCACGTTAGGTGCCTTCACAGCTTAGCCAGGCCACGCACTGCGCCATGGGCATCGCGCAACAGCAATCCCCTCTGGGCCATCGGCTGCCCGACCTGGCTCTGGCCAGCAAGCAAAAATAGCCATGGGCCAGCAAACAAAAATAGCCATGGGCCAGCAAAGGACCCAGCCTCGCCCGACATGGCCTCGACCTTCTCGCACGCAGCCGCAGTCGCCTCGTCCATGTCCACGTCGCCTTGCACGCGCCGATTCCCAGCAGTTCCGCTTCTTCCGCCGTCGCTGCTTCCAATCGAGATCGATCCAATCTGCCCACGAAGGACCTGCACCAACGCCTCGCTGCTCCTGATCCGAATTGCTCCTTGACTCCTTGTTCTTGCCGACTTCTGCTACTTCAAAAAATTCCACCGATCGTCTTGGCTTTCCCGTCGACTACCACGAGATTGCTCTCGATCGCCTGACACACCACGGATCGAACTAATTTCTTTCGCAGCCTTCGGCATCATCATCTCTAGATCAACGACCGCAACCTCAAATCGAACCTTGCTCATGATACCACTTGTTAGAATAAATCCGAGGCATACCGTTGATCATCCGAGGACCAAGCAATCACACGAGCACGACACCGAGATTTGTTAACGAGGTTCATCGATATGGCTACATCCCCGGGGCTTGACTATGGGCGCTCCTCCCCATGACACCGCTACAATACCGCACCCGGTCGCCCTGGACACCGGCACATGCCGCCGACTTCCCATGCGTTCCGGTGCTATTATGTGGTATCAGAGCCCAGGTGCCCGGAATGAATCTCGGTAGACTCACGGGTGGTCGGTCATGGTTGATGGGCTGGAAACGCTGGTGTTAGCGGGCCCATGGATGACCGATGTGTGAGGGGGAGATTGTTGGGTTTAGTCCCACATCGGTTGTGGGGGGAGACATAACACGATTTATAAGGGCGGGGGTGTCCCCTCCTAATAGGCTAGTCTTTTGGGGGGAGAGGGCCCAAGGCCTGTCATAAGTCGGTGTTGCTCTCCGGTTGGGCCTAGTTGACGCATGTGGGTTGGAAACGCTGGTGATAGCGGACCCGGGATTGCGTAACAGTTCGTTTAAGGTTATTTTCTTTGTGCGAATATTCTGCAACTGCTTATAAGATGAAATGAATTGCTCGTTCAAGTTTTTGCAATGATGGGTGATGGGTAATGAGTACTCCAAGCTGAGCTGAATACTGTATTTTGAAAGGTATCATGGGGAGAACATAAAATTCATGATCACACGAAACCAACCTCTCCACTATTTCTGAATTTAGTTGCAAAGCCAAATGTCTGTAGTAGCAGCTCTCTGTAGCAGCCATCAACCTTAAAAATTCAGCTTGGTTGCAGTTTGAAACAATCACAGATGCAAAAGGAAAACAAACACAAGAGGCTCTCAAGTCTGAACCCTGAAAACCAGTAAAGTTGTCTTAGTTACTTCTGAACCTCAAACACTGTCTTTAAAAAAGTGCTGTAAGAAGATGGAATGTTGCAAGTACAGTAGTAACTTGATGGCTAGTGGCTACAAGTAGGATGTGATGTTGGGTGTATACTGCTGCAAATCATTTGAAAATATTCAGCTCATGATACCTTTGATAACAAATACTCCAAGCTGAGCTAAATATTTTCAAAGGTAAGACTATTTAGTTCATGAAACAGAACATAATTTTTTGTTTCCTTGGCAAAAAAACCAGTTTACAAATTTTTGCAAGTTCAGTAATTTTGCACATGAAGCTTCTGCTACTATTAATTTTTCATGAATCTTCTGTTGACTTGGTACAGTAGCTTAAAATGAAGCGCAGTACTGTTTTGGTTGCAGTAGTTTTTCAGTAGCTTAAATTTGTCTTGTTAACTTCCTGATGCTTTCTTAACTCTGTTAATTCTGTGCAGCTACTCCACTGAAAATTCTTAGTGTATCTCATGCTTAGTGTTGCATGAGTAGTTTCAGTAGTTGTACATCAGCAGTACTGTTGCCAATTGGCAAGTTTCAGTATCTTGAACTACAGTACTGAAGTACTGCTTGAACTATTGCAGTATTGCTTCCAATACATCAGTATTGGAGTATTTTTTTCCAATTACTGGAATAGCAATTGCAGCAGTAGTGTACTGCTCTTGTTCAGTAGTGTAGGAATTTAGTGTTCTTCTCTTCAGTAAATTAAATTTAAGAGTAGTTCTTGGAGTAGGACTTGTTGTTGCTGCTGTTTTTTTAACAATGGCATTGCATGCAGTACTCAGTTGAAAAAATAGAATTGCATGCAGTACAAGTAACTGTAAGCATAATTATCAGGAGTAATAATCAGTTTTTTTAAATGAATAATAATAGCATTTGATTTCTGCTGGTTTATTTAAAAACAACAGATCCTCAAGTCAAAAAACCAGAATCCTGGAACACTTGAGGAGCACTTGAATTTCAAATTCTGCTGGTTTCTGTTGGTTTATTTAAAGGGAGTACCTAGAACTCATCTAGATGAGATATAATTTGGTCTCATTCACTTTGAAAACAAGAACAGATACAACCCACGTCAGCACACACGCATCTTATAGCATCACATCCAATGACTATAAAAGGTGAATGAGACCAAATTATATCTCATCTAGATGAGTTCTAGCAAAACTGTTATTTTTAAATAAACAGCGCAACTTCAGTAACATGGAGCTAAGAGCAGAACCTACGTGCAATAAACTCCTGATTTCTGCTGGTTTATTTAAATCCTGCTGTAAATTACTGAAGCTGTTGTTACTGATTCCTCAAATTCTGCTGTTAATTTCAGTGCACGAGCGAGGAGTACCTGAGTGCTGTCTGTGGCGACGACCAGGCGGGGGAGAGGCTGGGCAGCGCGGCGGCCAAGATGGGGTTGAGAGGACCAGGCTGGTGCCGTGGTGCGGCGAGGACCAATTTGGGAGCGGCGGCCAGGCTGGGTCGTACGTGCATGTACTCCCGGAGTATTTAGGAAAGGAGGGAGTACATGTGCATGCATGAACATGAGTATAACTCTTCGTTAATTAGTTTTTGTATGTACACCTGTGCTGTGCTGGGGTTCGTATCCGGCAGGCTCATACATACAGCATGAACCAGCAAATTCAGAAGAAAAGTACAAGTGCCAGCAATTGATTATTGATGCTTATATTATCGTCAGCATCGCCCGTGCTGACGTGCACGCGGAGCAGCCTAACGATGGAACTACCTCGCGTGACGGGGCTTTGTTATCTAGCTGCTGCTATACAAGGCCACAGTACAACTCACGCACCAAGCCACCTACACAGCCGGACGCATGCACAAACGGCGCTATCCATGGCTGCCTCTGCCGCCGCCGACGACATTGCCGAGCTTGCGATCACCTCGCTTCCCCTCGACACATGGTTCCGCCCGTTCCATCTGAGGCAGTACGGCGGGTTCTGGCTCCTGGAGGAGTTCCTCATGGCCGCTCCGGCCATCCACTCGGTCTTCAAGCTGAGGCCCTCGGACGTCCTCCTTGCCAGCTTCCCCAAGTGCGGCACCACCTGGCTCAAGGCCCTCGCCTTCGCCACGCGCAACCGGGCCGAGCACCCGCCGCGTGACCCCGACCACCCGCTCCGCCGTGGCAACCCCCACGACGTCGTCAAGTACTTGGAGGTGGCGTTCGGGCAGCCGATGGGCGACAGTGGAGCAGGCGATGTCTTCGCGGCGCTCCCTTCGCCACGCGTGCTCGCCACACACCTCCCCTGCTCTCTCCTGCCACGGCGCATGACCGCGGAGGAGTCCGACTGCCGGATCGTGTACATCTGCCGGGACCCAAAGGATGCGCTCGTCTCCTCGTGGTTCTTCGCCAAGAAGGGGGCGGCCGCCATTGCACTAACACTAGCACGAGCCGACAAGGACATGGACATGCAGCAACAGCCGCCGCCGCCGTACACATTCGAGGAGGCGTTCGAGCTGTTCTGCGATGGCATATGCGTCAGCGGCCCGCAGTGGCGCCACGTGCTGGGCTACTGGGAGATGAGCAGGAAGCGGCCGGAGAAGGTGCTCTTCCTCCGGTACGAGGAGATGCTCCGGGACCCGTGAGCAACGTGAAGAAGCTGGCGGAGTTCATGGGGTGCGCGTTCTCCAGTGAGGAAGAGGCGGCCGGGGTGGTGCAGGCCATCGTCGAGCTGTGCAGCTTCCGGAGCTTGAAGAACATGGAGGTGAACAAGAGTGGCAGCCAGGGTCCGGCAGCACATGAGTCCTTCCGGAAGGGTGTGGTAGGGGACTGGAGCAACCACATGACGCCGACGATGGCGGAGCGGCTGGACAAGATCGTCGAGGACGCGCTGCAAGGCTCGGGGTTCAGCTTCGCCGTCGCAGGGTCGTCCTCGTGAATGTGCTAGCGACATGCATGCATGTTGTTGTACCCTCGATATATGTTGAGCCCTTTTGTGCGCTGAGCTTGATTTTTGATAACTCGAAATAAAGCTTGTCGTGGCGCATTTGCAAACACAATGGTGTCCAGTCCTTCGATTTTGCATCGGAATATTGGATGACAGATAAATAGGTTGCTAGTGAATTGGGAATCAGCTTCAGTAAGTCGACAGGGAAATCAGTGTTGGCGGCCATGGCACAAATCGATGAATCAGCTTCACTGGGAAAACAATTGTCGGCCATTCAAAGTCAACTCCTCCGATCCAAATTGCAAGAAAAATAAGCTTCACTAGGAAAACAATTGTCGGCCATTCAAAGTCAACTCCTCCGATCCAAATTGCAAGAAAAATACTGTGAATATTTTTCACTAGTTCAGTACTGATATCATGAATAGCCACAGGTGCAACCTACTACATTACATCACAGATGCTAATCTCGCTCGAAACCTTCAGGGTCGACGCGGTCGGGTTCAGCGACGATCGACGCGGAGGGGATCGGCGCGGCGGGGCAGTGCATCTCCTCTTAGCTTCTCCCAGCTCCATGTAAGCAATCTTCTTGCCGGCAGCATTGGTCGTTGCGAGCGGGACGAGCGCGGATTGGGGCGGCGGCGGCGGAGCAGAGCGTTTCTTTCCAACCGCTTCCTTGGTAGCGTTTGCCGACTTGACGGCGGCAGGGCCGTTTGAGATGGAAGAGATCGGCGCGGATCGGCATGCTGACGGAGAGGCAGATGACTTCTCGGGAATTCTCACGCTCGCTACGCCGGAAACCTTCATGGCGGTCCTCATCGTCCGCGGGACAGGGGGCCTCTTTGGAGCTTCTCCCAGGTCCAAGTAAGCGATCTTCTTGCCGGCAGCATTGGTTGTGGCGATTCTGGCGAACGGGATCAGCGCGGGTCGGTGCGGCGGCGGCGGAGCAGAGCGTTTGTTTGCTACCCCTTCCTTCGTAGCGTTGGCCCGGTTCATGGTGACAGCGCAGGTTGACGTGGAGGAGATCAGCGCCGATTGGCGTGGCGACAGCGGCGCAAAGGACTTCCTTACAACTCTCTCCTTGGCCGCGTTGACGACCTTCCTGCGGCGCTCGAGATCACGACGGATCTGGTCCTGCATCGTCATGAGAGCGGGCGTGTGCTGCAGGTTGCGGAGGAAGGACAGGAGGGATCGGCGAGGGTGTTGTGAGTTGCCGGGAAGCCCCTAGCTAGGCTTATATCCACCGGGAATTCGCCGAGGTGGAGTCGGACTCGAGGAGAGATGCGTGCGTGCCAAGCACTGCGTCAACCAGGAGGAATCGAGTTGCAAAGCTTCATCTTGGAGCGATGCGTACGTACTTACGTACACGAATTCTGTATCCTTTCCGTTGAAGATGCACAGTTTATTTTAGAGCCTTGTTAGGTGTAAAATCGTTGGCCTGCATACGTGAAGAGCCAGCTTGTTATAGGGGTGCAAAAAAAAAAATTGCCACTACAATACGTTGCCATATTTACATTCGATCCTTGTTTACTCGGTGTCATCTTGAACTCGCAAAACTTTCGTACTAAGAGCATCTCCAATAAATCCCATAAAAACTCCAACTGAAAGTAGTTTTATCGGGTGTTCTTTTAATTAGCAAATCCGATACATGTACATGTACGTGTGTAAATTAACTGCTGAGTAAATGGGCAGTTTTTTGATTAATTTAATTCAGAAAATAATCATGAGCATAACATTGATAGAATTAATTCAGTTGTCCCTTTTTTGTGTGATAATTGGATACACTCCATTGTTATGCCAATTGTCGAATTGCCTTCAAATTTGTAATTAAGGCAAGAGCACTATAGATCCAAAAACTTGCAATGAATGTTATGATCTAGTTCACAAACTTATAAAAGGTAATCAAACCATCCTTAAACTTGCACTGCATGGGATGATTTAGTACAGAGCCAATCATGAGTGAACCAATGGTGCCTTGCTGGCCGCATCATGGCAAAGTAGCTCGCCCCAACATTTTTGCAAAAAACCATTTGATCTTTCGCACGGTTCAATCCAGCTTATGTTTAGGCGTGCACGGTACAATCACGTGCGGGGTAAAACCCCCTTTGTCCTCCTAATCTCCTTCTCTTGCTTTGTCTTCTTCCTAACACTTGCTGTTTGGGCTACGTTACGGTAGCTACATGAGGCCGGCCACAAGCCTAATCAATTGGCTCGATAAACAAACGTCAATACTAGTTCGCAAAGAAAAAAAAATATGTAAATTGTTTGCATGTGCATGTCTTTAAAAAAGACGCCTTTTTATTTCAGTTTATGATTATTATTTTCTACTTTTTTGCATTTTATTCATTTGCAACTGGGAAAAATAGAAAAATATAAGTTCAAGCCAGAACACGCAGCAAAAAAAGTAGATAATACAAAAGAAACCCTCTAGTTACACACATATTGCCGCGCTAGCAGTTGCGTGTGGAGTGCTCGTGTGTAGTTAGTTGCATATTTAGTGATGGACATGTAACTGGCAGTTACATATCTGCCCTCTGATGCATATTTTCCATGCTGTTGTGCACGGCAAACTCATGGATGCGTATGTTGTCCTTGCGGGGGTCTGATCGTGTCACTTCCGGCATCGAAGCAAGGCCGGTGCCAAATGTTGTGCCAGCCACATCGCTATGCTCGTCACGGTCGTTGATGTGTACGTCGTCCTTGCGAAGGTGTGCCCGGCGAAGGAGAGCTACAGAGCTGAAGTACGTGTGCGCATCGAATAAGTAAATTTACTGGTGCTGGGAGCTACCGGTGAGTGCCCACCAATCAAATGCAGCCAGCTAACTTTGTGTGGGCCAAGTATCCAACGTATTTCATTGCTTTCTCATTTTACAACTTTGTATTTCTTGAACCTGGGCCCCATGCACAGACAAAACAACCCTGACGCATGCAACTTTTTTCTGTGCACAGTACGGAACAGGGCAATTCATCTCTTGTCTGTACCTATAAAAACCATCGGTATTAATTTCCTTTCAACATTTTAGATGGTTGATATCTTTAAAAACAAAAACTATTTTTTATTTTTTTTATATATTTGAACTCATGATGCCAGATCTATAGAACAAGTATAATTTTGGATAGTTTTCAAACTTGTTCAAATTAAGATGTTTCAAACCACTTATTTCACTTTAAGAAACCCGCTTCTCTCTTTGAAACAATCTATTTCACAATTTAAAAACTGATCTCAATTATTTCACAGATGCATTTTTTTGTTATTTCAATTTCAAAACACACCGACTTCACAAAAAGTAGTTTCACAAATTTGAAAAATAATATTTTCATATATTTGACAAAAGTTAATTTCATATATCATATTTATTTTAGAATACTTTTACTATTTCATATATCACAGATGTTCTTTATTTAAGATATCATGCATAATTTGAAGAGAAATATATTTAACATGTTGAAAAAAATCCGCTTCTCCCTCTGAAACAATCTATTTCACAATTTTAAAATTGATTTCAATTATTTCACAGATGCATTTCTTTGTTATTTAAATTTCAAAACACGTCGACTTCACAAAAAGTAGTTTCACACATTTAGAAAATAATACTTTCATATATTTGACAAAGTTAATTTCATAGAGCACATTTGTTTTAGATCACTTTAACTATTTCATATATCACACATGTTCTTTGTGTCATATATCACACATGTTCTTTGTGTCATATATCACACAAAATTTGAAGAGAAATCTATTTCACATGTTGCAAAAAGTTATTTCACAGATGAATTTCTTTGTTATTTCAATTTCAAAAACATCAGTTTCACAATTATTTCAAAAAGTAACCTCACTCTACTTTTTTCAAGAAATAGATTACAGTTCTTTCGATAACTAATTTTCCAAAAGTGATTTCACTCATTTTACAGACATGTTTCACTCATTTCAAAAAACCAGATTCCGCTCATTCAAAAAACACATTTCACTCATTTTAAGAAAAAAATTCACTCATTTCAAAAATCAGATTCCACTCATTGAAAAAAAATGTATTTCACTCGTTTCAAAAGTTACATTTAACTCATTATAAAACGGTTGATTTCGATAATTTGAATGAACGATTTCACCCAATTTAACAGACATATTTCACTAACTTCAAAAAACAGATTTCACTGATCAATATATAATTGAAATGAAAAAAATGTTTGAAATAACCAAACTCAAAGTAGAAAAAATATATTCAATATTAACCTTGTTTTAAAGATCTCTATGCCAGGAGTTCAAATATATAAAAAGTTTCAAAATTGAATTTTTTATTTAAAAGATATAAATAATTTAAATTAACAAAGATGAAATAAAAAGGTGAATTTGTTGTGTAAGAAAGGAGAGAGACTGCACCAGTAGTTTTGCTGCCATGCATGTGTACTGTTGTACGTGAGAGAGAGAGGGACATGCATGCATCTGATTAAACAATAGTTTTGGTGGGGTCCATTCACTGTATTTGTCCAGGTATAGATGTTGTATAGCAAAAACTAAAAATTAATGCGTGACAGTCACACGAATCTTGACGTAGTCAATGAAAGATGGATTCCTAACCGGTAGCTACTGGCTCCGATAAAAAGAGCTTTGCCGTGTGCGCATGGCATGCCGTTAGACGTACTCTAGGAAAAGCAAATCCAATGTGTCAATTCATACCGGCCAATGTCAAAGTTAGACATGCCATGTCATGCCCATGTTGATGTTAGGAAATGTAGCATGCAATTTTAAAAAATTGCCTACGCTCACGCAATATCTATCTAGGAGATGCATAGCAACGAGAGGGGGAGAGTATGTCTACGTACCCTCGTAGACTGAAAACCGAAGCGTTTGACAACGCAGTTGATATAGTCGAACTCCTTCTAGCTCCGACCGATCAAGTACCGAACGTACAACACCTCCGAGTTCTGCACACGTTCAGCTCGGTGACGTCCCTCGCCTTCTTGATCCAGCAAGATGTCGAGGTAGTAGATGAGTTCCGTCGGCACGATGGCGTGGTGACGGTGATGGTGAAGTGATCCCCGCAGGGCTTGGCCTAAGCACTACGAAAATATGACCGAAGGTGTAAACAGTGGAGGGGGCGCCACACACGGCTAGGCAATTGATGTTGTGTACTTGTGAGGCGCCCCCTCCTCATATATATAGGTGGGAGGGAGAGGGGAGAGGCCAAGGGGCGCCCCAAGTGGGGCTGAATCCCACTTGGGCTCCTGCCCTGATTCGCCCCCCCCCCCTCCTTGCATAGGCGGCAGGGGAAGGAAGGGGAGGTGGCGCCCCCCTTTCCTTTCTCCGTTGAGAAGGGGAAGGAAGGAGGGACTTGCCCTCCCCCTTTTCCTTTCCCTAGGGCTGGCCAGCCTGGTGGAGGGCGGGGCACACCAGCCCTTGTGGGCTGGTCTGTCCCTCCCTTGGCCCATTAAGCCCATATCTTTGTCGGGGGTGCCCGAAACCCCTTTCGGTGACCCTATATGTACCCGGTACCCTCCGGAACATTTCCGGTGTCCGAATACCATCGTCCTATATATCCATCTTGACCTCTCAGCCATTTCGAGACTCCTCTTCATGTCCGTGATCTCATCAGGGACTCCGGACAACATTTGGTCACCAAATCATATAACTCATATAATACAAAATCGTCATCGAACGTTAAGCGTGCAGACCCTACGGGTTCGAGAACTATGTAGACATGACCGAGACACCTCTTCGGTCAATAACCAATAGCGGAACCTGGATGCTCATATTGGCTCCTACATATTCTATCAAGATCTTTATCGGTCGAACCGTTATGACAACATACGTTATTCCCTTTGTCTAGCGGTATGTTACTTGCCCGAGATTCGATCATCGGTATCTTCATACCTAGTTCAATCTCGTTACCGGCAAGTCTCTTTACTCGTTCCGTAATACATCATCCTGCAACTAACTCATTAGTCACTTTGCTTGCAAGGCTTCTTATGATGTGCATTACCGAGAGGGCCCAGAGATACCTCTCCGATACTCGGAGTGACAAATCCTAATCTCGATCTATCCCAACCCAGCAAACACATTCGGAGATACCTGTAGAGCATCTTTATAATCAACCAATTATGTTGTGACGTTTGATAGGACACAAGGTATTCCTCCGGTGTCCGGGAGTTGCATAATCTCATAGTCGAAGGAATATGTATTTGACATGAAGAAAGCAATAGCAATAAAACTGAACGACCATAATGCTAAGCTAATGGATGGGTCTTGTCCATCACATCATTCTTCTAATGATGTGATCCCGTTATCGAATGACAACTCATGGCCATGGTTAGGAAACCTTAACCATCTTTGATCAACGAGCTAGTCAAGTAGAGGCTCACTAGGGACACAGTGTTTGTTTATGTATCGACACATGTATCAAGTTTCCGATTAATACAATTCTAGCATGAATAATAAACATTTATCATGATATAAGAAAATATAAAATAATAACTTTATTATTGCCTCTACGGCATATTTCCTTCAGCCGATTCATACTTCCCACGGCCGAGAGCCGCCTCTTGCGCCTTGTTGCACTCCGGCCGCCGGCTTGCCGTCTTCGAGATCACCAACATGCGGATGTTGGACACCCTCATGTTCCCGCTGTTTCACGCTCGACTGTGTGATCGTGACTTCAAGGCGCAAGACGAGGTCATGGAGACCACCCGGCTATCCCCTCCATCACTCGCCGGCCCGTACACAATCACGGCCTCTGTCAGATTCTCTTTGTCCTCGTCGTCGATTTTTCGAGCGGCCTAAGCGACCACCGCGCACACCCATATGTCCGCTCCGGCTGCGCTCCCCGTACTAGTGCTGCTGCGCCAGAGAACATCAGTTACTTGCAGCAAGGGCCGGGCGATGACCGCCGCGAATTGGCCGTGGTCAATACCATCCAGTTGAGTGCTACATACGAATACAGGTATGGGCGCACACTTGTTTTGGAGGCGCTGTAGACAAAAAAATGATGCAGCCGTAGGATGTTATGCCAACGGTCGTGGTGCATAGATGGGAGCAAGGGGGCAGAGCAGACAAGCCGCCTCCAGATGCAGCCCAAACAGCAAGTGTTAGAAAAAAGACAAAGCAAGAGGAGGAGATTTGGAGGACAAAGGTAGTTTTACCGGGCGCGCCCAAACATAAGCTCGATTGTTCTGTGCGCATGATTTTCAGAAAGGTCAAGGGTGTTTACAAAAAAATGCCAGGGCGGCCAGCGTGGCACCATTTGTCTGTTTGTGATTGGTTGTGGACTAAATCTTCACATACATTAAAAGTTTCGAGACGACTTGATTACCTTTTGCAAGTTTGTGGATTAAACTATCATATTCATTGCAAGTTTTTGGGTCTCTAGTGCTCTTGCCTTTTTATAATTGTAGAATTCAGTATGTTAGTGTCTGATGAGGTCTGCAACCACATGACGCTGGCGATGCCGGGGCGGCTGGACAAGATCGTCGAGGACGCACTGCAAGGCTCGGGGTTCAGCTTCTCCGCCGCAGGGTCGTCCTCGTGAATGTGCTAGCGACATGGATGCATGCATGCATGCATGATGTTGTACCCTCGATATATGTCGAGCCCTTTATGCGCTGTGCTTGATTTTTCATAAGTCAAACATAAAGCTTGTCGTCGTGGCGCATTTTCCTCACAGACAATTTCCTTGGCACAAGCCACCTCCATTTACAAACACAATGGTGTCCAGTCCTTCTATTTTGCATCGCAATGTTGGATGACAGATAAATATGTTGCTAGTGAATTGGGAATCAGCTTCAGTAAGTCGACAGGGAAATCAGTGTTGGCGGCCATGGCATCAATCGATGAATCAGCTTCACCAGGAAAACAATTGTCGACCATTCAAAGTCAACTACTCTGATCCAAATTACAAAAAAAAAAAATACTACTAGTTTAGTAATGATATCATGAATAGCCACAGGTGCAACCTACTGGCTACTACACTACATCACAGATGCTAATCTGGCTTGAAAGCTTCAAGGTGGACGCGGTCGGGATCAGAGAGGATCGGCGGGGCGGGGCAGTGCATCTCCTCTTAGCTTCTGCCAGCTCCATGTAAGCGATCTTCTTGCCGGCAGCATTGGTCGTTGCGACGGATTGGTGCGGCAGCGACGGCGGCGGAGCAGAGCGTTTCTTTCCAACCGCTTCCTTGGTAGCGTTTGCCGACTTGACGACGGCAGGGCCGTTTGAGATGGAAGAGATCGGCGCGGATCGGCATGCTGACGGAGAGGCAGATCACTTCTCGGGAATTCTCACGCTCGCTACGCCGGAAACCTTCATGGCGGTCCTCATCGTCCGCGGGACAGGGGGCCTCTTCGGAGCTTCTCCGAGGTCCAAGTAAGCGATCTTCTTGCAGGCAGCATTGGTTGTGGCAATTCTGGCGAATGGGATGAGCGCGGGTCGGTGCGGCGGCGGCGGAGCAGAGCGTTTGTTTGCTAACCCTTCCTTCGTAGCGTTGGCCCGGTTCATGCTGACAGCGCCGGTTGACGTGGAGGAGATCAGCGCCGATTGGCGTGGCGACGGTGGCGCAAAGGACTTCCTTACAACTCTTTCCTTGGCCGCGTTGACGACCTTCCTGCGGCGCTCGAGATCACGACGGATCTGGTCCTGCATCGTCATGAGAGCGGGCGTGTGCTGCAGGTTGCGGAGGAAGGACAGGAGGAATCGGCGAGGGTGTTGTGAGTTGCCGGGAAGCCCCTAGCTAGGCTTATATCCACCGGGAATTCGCCGAGGTGGAGTCGGACTCGAGGAGAGATGCGTGCGTGCCAAGCACTGCGTGAACCAGGAGGAATCGAGTTGCAAAGCTTCATCTTGGGGCGATGCGTACGTACGTACGTACACGAATTCTGTAGCCTTCGGGGTCCGTCCTAGTTTATTTCAGGTCCTAGTTTATTTGAGAGCCTTGTTAGGTGTAAAACGGAAATACTAACGCCCACGCGTGTGACAATTATATAAAGAAAAAAATAGGCTGTGCAACACAATACATTGATCGGTGCACCAGACACGTATATATGAGTACAGAAGGGGACCACAACCTCAACTATACAGAGGAACTAGAAAGTGGGCCCAAGACACAATATACATGTACACAATGTATTCAACACCCCCCGCAGTCGAAGCAGCGCCGGAGACGCAGAGACTGGAATGAAACTCCTCGAAGGTGGAAGTCGGCAGTCCCTTACTCATCACATCGGCGAACTGTTGTGCAGTCGGAACATGGAGGACCCGAATACGTCCAAGGGCCACCTGCTCGCGCATAAAATGAATGTCCAGCTCAATGTGCTTAGTCTGGCGATGATGAACGGGGTTGGCGGAAAGGTACACCGCAGAAACATTGTCACGGTAGACAACCGTAGCCTGGGAGACGTCATGATGTAACTCCTGAAGTAACTGTCGTAGCCAGGTGCACTCGGTGACGGCGTTAGCCACAGCTCGGTACTCAGCCTCCGCGCTAGAGCGCCAAACCGTAGGTTGTCACTTGGATGACCACGAGACGAGTGAAGAACCGAGGTAAACGCAGTAGCCAGAGGTGGACCGACGGGTGTCGGGGCAGCCGGCCCAGTCCGCGTCGGAGTAGGCCACCATCTCCAGAGAAGTGGACGCCGTGAGAGTAAGCCCAAGAGCCATCATGCCGCGGATGAAACGGAGAATCCGCTTCACGGGGGTCCAATGGGAGTCATGAGGGGCGTGCATATGCAGACACACCCGCTGAACAACATACTGTAAATCAGGTCGGGTGAGAGCAGATACTAAAGAGCACCAACAATGGACCGGTAGAACGGAGCATCCGACGTGGGAGAGCCCTGGAGAGCAGACACCTTGACTTTCGTGTCAACAGAAGTAGCAACAGGGTGACAGTTGGGCATGCCGGCACGCTCAAGTAGCTCGTGCGCATACTTCTGCTGATGAAGAAAGAAGCTGTCGGGTCGCCGAATGACCTCAATGCCAAGGAAAAAATGTAGAGCGCCCGGGTCCTTGATGGCAAACTCATCACGGAACCGGAGAGTAATCTGCTGAAGAAGGGCTGCGGAGGAGGCCGTCAGGATGATGTCGTCAACGTAGAGGAGCAAATATGCAGTCGTGTCGCCGCGATGATAGACAAACAACGAGGCATCCGAGCGAGTGACACTGAAGCCCAGTGTCTGAAGGAACCCGACGATACGCTGGTACCAGGCGCGAGGTGCTTGCTTGAGCCCGTAGAGAGACCGGGACAACAAACACACATGCCCAGGAAGAGATGCGTCGACGAAACCGGTCGGCTGATCACAGTAAACCTGCTCCTCAAGATGGCCGTGAAGGAAGGCGTTGGAGACATCCATCTGATGAACCGGTCAGCCTCGGGAAACTGCCAGCTGGAGAATTGTGCGGATCATGCCGGTTTGACAACTGGGGCAAACGTCTCAGTGAAGTCGACTCCAGCACGCTGCCGAAAACCATGGACCACCAAACAAGCCTTGTAGCGCTCAAGTGTACCATCCGAGCGGGTCTTATGGCGAAAGACCCACTTGCTGCTGATGACATTGGCGCGAGAAGGCCGAGGAATCAGTGTCTAGGTATGGTTCCACTGAAGAGCGTCGAACTCTTCCAGCATCGCGGCAAGCCAGTGAGGATCACGAAGGGCTACGTGAGCGGACGC
The DNA here is from genome assembly GCF_018294505.1 of Triticum aestivum. Classification (NCBI taxonomy): domain Eukaryota; kingdom Viridiplantae; phylum Streptophyta; class Magnoliopsida; order Poales; family Poaceae; genus Triticum; species Triticum aestivum. The sequence continues at coordinate 219,269,485 of NC_057810.1, read as the reverse complement.
AGGGATCGGTGACGGATCAGTGGTGGAGGCGGAGAGAAGATACTCGTCGCTGGAGTACCATAGACTCGGCGATGAACGCCGGTTCGAGCCCGAGTGACGGGGCGAGATGGCAACTCGGCGACTGGCAAGGCGGTCGGCGAAGCAGCCGGCGAGGCCGGCGGCGAGATGGCCGGTGAAAAAGCGGCGCCCGAGGCCACCGAAGCGCCCGTGCCCGCGGCGTACGGGGCGGGTGAGGCGGGGGCACCATCCGAGGCACCTGAGGTGACGGGGCCGGCCGAGACAGCCGGCAATGGGGCGGCGCCTGAGGTGGCTGGTGAAGATACCGGCAACGGGGCGGCCGGCGAAGGTGCCGGCGAAGCAGCAGATGCCGGTGAGGTAGGTGATGCCGATGCCCCTGACAGAGTCGGCGAGGACGTCGTGGGGGCGCGAGTCGCAGCTCGTCCCACGGCAGGAGGACCGCCGAAGCCCGGAGGCGGTCCAAGAATCTAGCGGGGCCCTCCACCTGACGGGGTCGCTGGAGGGCCGCCGGTGGCCGGTGGGGACGGGGCGGCGGGAGTGATATGTCTCCGTCATATCTATAATTTTTTATTGTTCCATGCCAATATTCTTCAACTTTCATATACTTTTGCCAATTTTTTATAATATTTTTGGGACTAACATATTGATCCAGTGCCCAGTGCCAGTTCCTGTCTGTTGCATGTTTTTTGTTTCGCAGAAACCCAATATCAAACGGGGTCCAAAGGGGATAAAAATGGACGGAGAATTATTTTGGAATATTTGTGATTTTTGGGAGGAAGAATCAACGTGAAACGGTGCCCGAGGTGGCCACGAGAGTGGCCCACGCCACCACTCCATGTGGGCGCGCCCCCACTCTCGTGGGCCACCTGTAAGGCGGTTGATGCCCTTCTTTGGCCGCAAGAAAGCTAATTTTTGGAAAACGATCTGGGCGAAGGTTTCAATCCAATCGGAGTTATGGATCTCCAGATATAAAGGAAACGGTGCCAGGGCAGAATTCGAGAACGCAGAAACAAAGAGATAGATCCAATCTCGGAGAGGCTCTCGCCCCTCCCAAGCCATGGGAGCCAAGGACCAGAGGGGAAACCCTTCTCCCATCTAGGGAGGAGGTCAAGGAAGAAGAAGAAGAAGAAGGGGGGCTCTCTCCCCCTTGCTTTCGGTGGCGCCGGAACGCCGCCGAGGGCCATCATCATCACCGCGATCTTCACCAACACTGCCGTCATCTTCACCAACATCTCCATCACCTTTCCCCTTCTATATTCAGCAGCTCACTCTCCCGCAACCCGCTGTACCCTCTACTTGAACATGGTGCTTTATGCTTCATATTATTTTCCAATGATGTGTTGCCATCCTATGATGTCTGAGTAGATTTTTGTTGTCCTATCGGTGATTGATGAATTGCTATGATTGGTTTGAGTTGCATGTTTTATTATTGGTGCTGTCCTATTGTGCCCTCTGTGTCGTGCAAGCGTGAGGGATCCGTTGTAGGGTTTGCAATATGTTTATGATTTGCTTATGGTGGGTGGCGTGAGTGACAGAAGCACATACCCGAGTAAGTAGGTTGTTTGCGTATGGGATAAAGGGGACTTGATACTTTAATGCTATGGTTGGGTTTTACCTTAATGAATCTTTAGTAGTTGCGGATGCTTGCTAGAGTTCCAATCATAAGTGCATATGATCCAAGTAGAGAAAGTATGTTAGCTTATGCCTCTCCCTCAAATAGAATTGCAATAGTGATTACCGGTCTAGTAACATAGTCAATTGCTTAGGGACAATTTCACAACTCCTACCACCACTTTTCCACACTCGCTTTATTTACTTTATTGCATCTTTATCTAAACAGCCCCTAGTTTATATTTACGTACTCTTTATTATCTTGCAAAACTTTCCTATCACACCTACAAAGTACTTCTAGTTTCATACTTGTTCTAGGTAAAGCGAACGTCAAGCGTGCGTAGAGTTGTATCGGTGGTCGATAGAACTTGAGGGAATATTTATTCTACCTTTAGCTCCTCGTTGGGTTCGATACTCTTACTTATCGAAAATTGTTGCGACCCCTACACTTGTGGGTTATCAAGACCTTTTTCTGTCGCCGTTGCCGGGGGGTCATAGCGTGGGGTGAATATTCTCGTGTGTGCTTGTTTGCTTTATCACTAAGTAATTTTTATTTGCTGTTCTAAGTTGTTCTCTATCTTTAGTTATGGATATGGAACACGAAATACAAAAAAAATTAGGTGTAGATGCTACTCATGGAGATGGGGAACCTCCTAAAACCCTCGATGCTCATTATGTGAAAGAAATTATGTACTACTTTAATAATCCTGAGAAAACCCCATTCCGTTATGTTATGGGAGACACGTTAGATCAACATGAATACTTTAGAGATTATCGCTTGACACAAAAAGGGAAACTATTATGGGATCAAATTTCTATGTTGCATTGGTATGCTCGTCAACTATGTGTGATACATGATTATACTTGTTGCTCTAGGATGAAGGCTCCACACCTTCCCTTTTCATGCAAATTCAATGATAATGAAACCTTAGATTCTTATGCTAATGGTATCTTTGATTACTATGATGTGGAACAAATAGAAGAATTTGTTTCTTTTATGGGTGCTTATGAGGTTGAATCTATGTTTAAAGCGTTTGATGGTTTTGATGATTCAGTTTATAGACAAGAAAATCTTTCTATCCTTAGATATTGCTATGAAAATTATGAATACAATTACTATATTAATGCATTTATTGAGAAAGTCTCCATTGTCCAAGAAGAGACTAATATTTTGCAGGAAGCTATGGAAGAAGAAATTGATGAAACTGTGAGCTCATTGGATGAAAAAGATGGTGAGGAGAGCGAAGAACAAAAGAAGGAAGAGCGGATTGATCACCCGTGCCCACCTTCTAATGAGAGTAACTCTTCAACTCATACATTGTTTAATTCCCCTTTGTGCTTACCGAAGGATGATTGCTATGATGATTGCTATGATCCCTTGAATTTGTTTGAAATATTCCTTTTTGATGATGCTTGCTATGCTTGTGGCCAAGATGCCAATATGAATTATGCTTATGGAGATGAACTTGCTATAGTTCCTTATGTTAAACATGAAATTGTTGCTATTGCACCCACGCATGATAGTCCTATTATCTTTTTGAATTCTCCCGACTACACCATATCAGAGAAGTTTGTGCTTATTAAGGATTATATTGATGGGTTGCCTTTTACCATTGCACATGATGATTTTGATAGATATAATATGAATGTGCTTGCTGCTCCTACTTGCAATTATTATGAGAGAGGAACTATATCTCCACCTCTCTATGTTTCCAACACGATAGAATTGCAAGAAACTAATTATACTATGCATTGGCCTTTACTATGTGTGCATGAATTGTTCTTTTATGACATGCTGATGCATAGGAAGAGATTTAGAATTCGTTGTTGCTTGATATATATTACTTTGTGCTCACTACTAAATTACAAATCATTGTTGATTAAAATTGGCTTTGATATACCTTGGGATCCGGGTGGATTCATTACTTGAGCACTATATGCCTAGCTTAATGGCTTTAAAGAAAGCGCTGCCAGGGAGACAACCCAGAAGTTTTAGAGAGTCATTTATTTCTCTTGAGTGCTTTCATATAGTTTAAAAACAAAAAAAATAAAGGGGGGAACCCAAAACTTTTCAAAAAGGAAAGTGAAAGTGGGAAAGACAAGCATTGTTGAAGTGGGAGAGCTCCTTGAACTTTGTTCATGCTCACGGAAACTTTGTGAATCTTGATTACAGAAACTTTTCATCAAAAATAATTATCCCCTTGTACAATTCCATTGTATTATAAAAATAATGTGCCAAGGTTTTCCTTTAGGATGTTTACAATGCCTGTTGGTTTGTACGGTGCAGGACAGAAACATTGGTTGTAGTGAGTGATTTTACATTTTTAACCGGAACATCAATTAGTTCTGATTCCTTTTTCACTGTCTTGCTATAAAACTTTTTTTTCCTAATTTTGGTAGAATTTTTGGGTTACCATAAGTATGGTGAACATTCAGATTGCTACAGACTGTTCTGTTTTTGACAGATTCTGTTTTTGATGCATAGGTTGCTTGTTTTGATGAATCTATCAATTTATATCAGTGGATTAAGCCATGAAAAAGTTATGTTACAGTATAAACAATGCAAAAACAAAATATGAATTGGTTTGCAACAGTACTTAGAGTGGTGATTTGCTTTATTATACTAACAGATCTTACCGAGATTTCTGTTGAAGTTTTGTGTGGATGAAGTGTCTAATCGAGGATGTCTCGATATGAGGAAAAGGAAGAGAGGCAAGAGCTCAAGCTTGGGGATTCCCGAGGCACCCCAAGTAAATATTCAAGGAGGCTCAAGCATCTAAGCTCGGGGATGCCCCGGAAGGCATCCCCTCTTTCTTCAACAAGTATCGGTATGTATTCGGATTCGTTTCGTTCATGCATTATGTGCAAGTCTTGGAACGTCTTTTGCATTTAATTTTAAATTTTATTTTATGCACCATGCTGGTATGAGATAGTCCTTGGTTGATTTATAGAATGCTCATTGCGCTTCACTTAAATCTTTTGAGTATGGCTTTAAAGAATGCTTCATGTGCTTCACTTATATCATTTGAAGTTTGGATTGCCTGTTTCTCTTCACATAGAAAACCGCCATTTGTAGAATGCTATTTTGCTTCATTTATACTTGTTAGAGCATGGGCATATCTTTTGTAGAAAGAATCAAACTCTCTTGCTTCACTTATATCAATTTAGAGAGATGACATGAATTGGTCATACACATGGTTAGTCATAATATCCTGCATAAACTTGTAGATCGTTGAATATGATATGTTTGATTCCTTACAATAGTTTTGCGATATAAAGATGGTGATATTAGAGTTGTGCTAGTGGGTGGTTGTGGATTCTAGAGACACTTGTGTTGATGTTTGCAAGTCCCGTAGCATGCACGTATGGTAACCGTTGTGTGATAAGTTTAAAGCATGGGGTGTTTCTTTGATTGTCTTCCTTATGAGTGGCGGTCGGGGACGAGCGATGGTCTTTTCCTACCAATCTACCCCCCTAGGGGCATGTGTAGTAGTACTTTGCTTCGAGGGCTAATAAACTTTTGCAATAAGTATATGAGTTCTTTATGACTAATGTGAGTCCATGGATTATACGCACTTTTACCTTTCCATCATTGCTAGCCTCTTCTGTACCGTGCATTGCCCTTTCTCACCTCGAGAGTTGGTGCAAACTTCGCCGGTGCATCCAAACCCCGTGATACGATACGCTCTATCACACATAAGCCTCCTTATATCTTCCTCAAAACAGCCACCATACCTACCTATCATGGCATTTCCATAGCCATTCCGAGATATATTGCCATGCAACTTTCATCATCATCATATACATGACTTGAGCATTCATTGTCATATTGCTTTGCATGATCGTAATATAGCTAGCATGATGTTTTCATGGCTTGTCCGCTTTTTAATGTCATTGCTACGCTAGATCATTGCACATCCCGGTACACTGCCGCAAGCATTCATATAGAGTCATATCTTTGTTCTAGTATCGAGTTGTAATATTGAGTTGTAAGTAAATAAAAGTGTGATGATCATCATTATAGAGCATTGCCCCTTGAAAAAAAAGAAAAAGAAAAAAAGAGAAAAAAAGGAAAGGCCAAAGAAGCCTAAATAAAAAAGGGGGCCAAAGAAGCCCACCGAAGGAAAAAAAGAAAAAAAAGAAAGAAAAAAGAAAAAGAAAAGGGGCAATGTTACTATCCTTTTTCCACACTTGTGCTTCAACGTAGCACCACGTTCTTCATATAGTGAGTCTCCTATATTGTCACTTTCATATACTAGTGGGAATTTTCATTATAGAACTTGGCTTGTATATTCCTACGATGTGCTTCCTCAAATGCCCTAGGTCTTCATGAGCAAGCAAGTTGGATGCACACCCACTAGTTTTCTTTTGTTGAGCATTCATTTATAGCTCTAGTGCATCCGTTGCATGGCAATCCCTACTCCTCATGTTGACATCAATTGATGGGCATCTCCATAGCCCGTTGATTAGCCGCGTCGATGTGAGACTTTCTCCTTTTTTGTCTTCTCCACATAAACCCCTCCATCATTATATTCTATTCCACCTATAGTGCTATATTCATGGCTTGCGCTCATGTATTGCGTGAGGGTTGAAAAAGCTGAAGCGCGTTAAAAGGTATGAACCAATTGCTCGGCTTGTCATCGGGGTTGTGCATTATGGGGGCATTTTGTGTGACGAAAATGAAGCATGGCCAAACTATATGATTTTGTAGGGATAAGCTTGCTTTGGCCTTGTTGTTTTGAAAAGACATGACTGCTTTATTAGTACGCTCGAAGTATTATTGTTTTTTATGTCAAATGATAGACTATTGCTTTGAATCACTCGTGTCTTAATATTCATGCCATGATTAGACATATGATCAAGATTATGCTAGGTAGCATTCCACATCAAAAATTATCCTTTTTATCATTTACCTACTCGAGGACGAGCAGGAATTAAGCTTGGGGATGCTGATACGTCTCCATCGTATCTATAATGTTTGATTGTTCCATGCCAATTTTCTTCAACTTTCATATACTTTTGGCAACTTTTTATACCATTTTTGGGACTAACATATTGATCCGGTGCCCAGTGCCAGTTCCTGTCTGTTGCATGTTTTTTGTTTCGCAGAAACCCAATATCAAAGGGTGTCCAAACGGGGTAAAAACGGACAGAGAATTATTTTGGAATATTTGTGATTTTTGGGAGGAAGAATCAACGCGAAACGGTGCCCGAGGTGGCCACGAGAGTGGCCCACGCCACCACTCCAGGTGGGCGCGCCCCCCACTCTCGTGGGCCACCCGTAAGGTGGTTGATGCCCTTCTTTTGCCGCAAGAAAGCTAATTTTTGGAAAACGATCTGGGCGAAGGTTTCAATCCAATCGGAGTTACGGATCTCCAGATATAAAGGAAACGGTGCCAGGGCAGAATTCGAGAACGCAGAAACAGAGAGATAGATCCAATCTCGGAGGGGATCTCGCTCCTCCCAAGCCATGGGAGCCAAGGACCAGAGGGGAAACCCTTCTCCCATCTAGGGAGGAGATCAAGGAAGAAGAAGAAGGGGGGCTCTCTCCCCTTGCTTCCGGTGGCGCCGGAACGCCGCCGGGGGCCATCATCATCACCGCGATCTTCACCAACACCGTCGTCATCTTCACCAACATCTCCATCACCTTCCCCCTTCTATATTCAGCGGCCCACTCTCCCGCATCCCGCTGTAGGGTTTGCAATATGTTTATGATTTGCTTATGGTGGGTGGCGTGAGTGACAGAAGCATAGACTCGAGTAAGTAGGTTGTTTGCGTATGGGATAAAGGGGACTTGATACTTTAATGCTATGGTTGGGTTTTACCTTAATGAATCTTTAGTAGTTGCGGATGCTTGCTAGAGTTCCAATCATAAGTGCATATGGTCCAAGTAGAGAAAGTATGTTAGCATATGCCTCTCCCTCAAATAGAATTGCAATAGTGATTACCGGTCTAGTAACGTAGTCAATTGCTTAGGGACAATTTCACAACTCCTACCACCACTTTTCCACACTCGCTTTATTTACTTTATTGCATCTTTATCTAAACAGCCCCTAGTTTATATTTATGTACTCTTTATTATCTTGCAAACCTTTCCTATCACACCTTCAAAGTACTTCTAGTTTCATACTTGTTCTAGGTAAAGCGAACGTCAAGCGTGCGTAGAGTTGTATTGGTGGTCGATAGAACTTGAGGGAATATTTATTCTACCTTTAGCTCTCATTGTGTTCACTCTTACTTATCGAAAATTGTTGCGGTCCCCTACACTTGTGGGTTATCAGGGAGGTACCTGCTGAAATGGAAACACCGTCTCATCAAAGTAAACGTGCCGAGAGGTGCATACACAATGTGAGACGGGATCGTAGCTGTAGTATCTGATGAGGATACAGACCTAGGGTAGGGTCATAGGCCTGACCTACATGTCCTACCCAACGTCACTACCCCAGAAGATAAAAAGACCAAGGATCCACTCGACGACCTAATCACTCGACCGTCATCCCCCAATGTCACTCGACCATATGGGGGGTCAATCGACCATATCGAAGACCAGGAGTCGGAAGAACGCACAACGGCTGGGCATTCATTCCTTAGTCTTCATGAACATTAAGAGTATTTAAGACTGTCGTTACCAGTAATGCCCTTACTTTATGTACATTAAGCCCCTTGTAATGGAGGGTGGCTGGGGACCTGACGCACTCTATATAAGCCACCCCCTCCTCTGGGACAAGGGTTTGCACCCCTGTAATACCACACGCATAATCCAATCGACCGCCTCCGGGCACCGAGACGTAGGGCTGTTACTTCCTCCGAGAAGGGCCTGAACTCGTAAAACTCGTGTGTACACCTTCGCCATAGCTGAGATCTTGCCTCTCCATACCTACACCCCTTTCTACTGCCAGACTTAGAACCACGACAGTTGGCACCCACCTTGGGGCAGGTGTCTTAGCGACTTATTGGTGAAGTTGCAAGTTTTTCCGATCATCATCATCATGGTTTCTAGCAGCGAGATGGTTGAATGCCGCGAGATTTGTCTCGGCGCGCTCATTTTCGTCGCCGACAAATCGGCGTGGCTTCAGGAAGCTCCGCTTGATGTTGAAGCGCTCCCTATCCGAGGGGCGACACACTTCCGCGCGTGCGTTCGTGGCGTCCTTCTTCAGCAGCCGTCGACCCAGTATCAGTCGGCTCCGATGACATCTTCCCTCCCTACTGTTCGCCGCCGCAAGCGATCTGGTCGGTCATGGCTTCAGCGATGGGTGAAGAATGCGGTGGCTCGGCGTTCGGCCACTCATCAAGTTGCGGCAATCGAGCCCGACGAAACTCTCCACGGCCTATTCGATCTGTCGACTGGCTCCGCAGAGACGACATCCAAGTGCGATAGCAGCGATCCTGCGTCTGAAGTTCTGATGATCGATGGTCCGCGTGGCCCACCTGGCTTTCGCCGTGAGGACGGAGAAGATGCTGGCGGCGATCCACCGCGGGTCCATGAGGAGTATCATCCCGAACCTCTCTCTTCGCAGCAAAGAGAGGATCTTCATCGTCGCAACATGGACGCACTTCACACGCCCATTGTTGGAAAAACTCCCGAGACTCGGGCCTTGGAGGAGGCGCGCTTGGCTAATTTGGCTGAGCGCACTCAACTGGAGAACTTGCAGCACGCTCTTGACGAGCGAGCTCGGGAGCGAGTCCCTGATTCCAGTCAATGGCAACTTTTCCCGCCTCCACCTAAGGTATACTGTACTCCGATTCAGAACCTCACTATTGCGGCCCGAATTGCAGAGTCGATTCAACCTTCTCAGTCAGAGGCTGGCCGAGGGTTGGAGCAGATCTGGGCCTTGCTCCGAGCAGCGGGAGAGCAGAATTCTATGGTGTCTCAGTCGCGGAATAGGATACATAGCAGATCTGTGGTAGCGAATACAGTTCAGTCCGCCCATAACCCAAGATCGCCCCCGCGGCGTGAAGGCCGTGGGAAGTACGATCATCAGTTCGACCGCGACAATCGTCGTCGAGTGCCAACGCCTCCTCCGAGGAGTGCGTCGTACGTGCCTCAGCAGAACAATGACAGACGCTGTCACAGGGACGAGCGCAGAGCTCCAGTCGACCCAAGAGAGCTGGGCTTCGATGCGAGATCCATTCTTGTTCAAGGCCTGGTCGACCGGAATAAAGCGTACAGAGAAGACCTGGGCAGAGATCGTCTGAGTGGCAGCAGATTACATGTTTCAGGCCCAGAGTGTTTCAGCAGAGCCATCAGGGCAGCAGTGATTCCTCCCAACTTCAGATTGGCAACATGAGTCTATAAGTTCATTGGAGAATCCAAGCCTGAAACTTGGCTTGAAGATTACCGAGTGGCTGTGCAAATTGGAGGCGGAAACGATGAGATAGAAATGAAGCATCTCCCTCTTATGTTGGAAGGGTCGGCCCGAGCGTGGTTGACTCAGTTGGCCCCAGACAATATACACAGTTGGGAAGAGCTGTCTCGGGTGTTCGTTAGAACTTTTGAGGGCACGTGCAAGTGGCCAGCAGGGCTTCCCGAGTTGCAGCATTGTGTGCAGAAGTCGAATGAGACTTTGAGGGAATTCATTCAGAGGTGGACCACTTTGCATCACACCGTTGAAAATGTATCAGAGCATCAGGCGTTGTGCGCTTTCAAGGAAGGCGTTAAGTATCGAGAGTTGGTTCTAAAGTTCGGTCGGACTGGGGATATGACTCTGACCCGGATGATGGAGATAGCCACTCGGTATGCGAACGGAGAAGAAGAGGATCGACTCCGTAGCGGGAAGAGTAAACCAGTCGGCCAAGAGGCCGGTGGAGGTGGTTCCAGTCGGAAACAAAAGTGTAAAGCCAAGCCAGCGACACCTGGTGAGATTGCAGTAGTGGCTCAAGGAAAGTTTAAGGGAAAACCTAAGGGACCCTGGCCCCCCAAGAAGGTAAAGGATCAAGCCGGAAATGATGTGTTGGATTTGCCGTGTCACATCCACATGAAGAAAGATGAATAAGGTAATCTGATTTACTCAAAGCATACCAGTTGGCAATGTTGACTCTTGATCCAACAGTTCTGGGAGAAACAACCCAATGAGAGGGAGAAAGAGTCGGACAGAGATGAGGAAGAGGAAGAAGACGATGGTTACCCCAAGGTCAATTCCATTCTCATGATTTTCGCTGATGTGGAGAGCAAGAGTAGGTTGAAGGTCATCAACAGAGACGTGAATATGGTTGCTCTGGCGACAACGACCACGTACCTGAAATGGTCTCAAACAACCATCACATTCGACCATTCAGACCATCCTGCTCGCGTAGTCACCCCTGGGAGGCAAGCGCTGGTGGTCGACCCGATGGTCGGTGGCACTCGACTGACCAAAGTGTTGATGGATGGTGGTAGCGGTCTGAATATCCTGTATGCTGAAATATTGAAGGGGATGGGCATTGAGGGAGTCCTGGACTAGGGGGTGTCCGGACAGCCGGACTATCATCGTCCGCCGGACTCCAAGACTACGAAGATACAAGATTGAAGACTCCGTCCCGTGTCCGGTTGGGACTTTCCTTGGCGTGGAAGGCAAGCTTGGCGATACGGATATGTAGATCTCCTACCATTGTGACCGACTCTGTGTAACCCTAGCCCTGTCTGATGTCTACATAAACCGGAGGGCTTTAGTCCATAGGACATAACCTCCATTACTACAATCATACCATAGACTAGCTTCTAGGGTTTAGCCTCCTTGATCTCGTGGTAGATCCACTCTTGTACTACCCATATCATCAGTATTAATCAAGCAAGACGTAGGGTTTTACCTCCATCAAGAGGGCCCGAACCTGGGTAAAACATCGTGTCCCTTGTCTCCTGTTACCATCCGCCTAGACGCACAGTTCGGGACCCCCTACCCGAGATCCGCCAGTTTTGACACCGACATTGGTGCTTTCATTGAGAGTTCCTCTGTGTCATCACCGATAGGCTCGATGGCTCCTCCAATCAACAACAACGCCGTTCAGGGTGAGACTTTTCTCCCCGGACAGATCTTCGTATTCGGCGGCTTCGCACTGCGGGCCAATTCACTTGGCCATCTGGAGCAGATCGAAAGCTACGCCCCTGGCCATCAGGTCAGGTTCGGAAGCCTAAACTTCACGGCCGACATCCGCGGGGACTTAATCTTCGATGGACTCAAGCCACAGCCGAGCGTGCCGCGCTGTCGCGATGGGCATGATTTAGCTCTGCCGCCGGATAGTGCCTTGGTGGCCGCACACGAATCCGCTCCGGCCCTTAGTCCGGAACCAGTCCCCCAGATCGAGGACCGGTGGCTAGACACCGCCTCGGGGGCTGCGACTTCCGCGGTGATGGAGCCGAACACTAACCTTGTCCCTTGTAAAGCTCGTGACTCCGAGGTGCCGGACTCCCTGCCGGACTCCGAACCTCTTGTGCCCCTGCCAATCGAATCTGATTGGGCGCCGATCATGGAGTTCACTGCCGCGGACATCTTCCAACACTCACCCTTTGGCGACATCCTAAATTCGCTAAAACATCTCTCGCTATCCGGAGAGCCCTGGCCGGACTATGGCCAGGATGGTTGGGATGCGGACGACGAAGAAATTCAAAGCCCTCCCAGTACCCACTTTGTAGCCACTGTCGACGATCTAACCGACATGCTAGACTATGACTCCGATGACATCGACGGTATGGACAACGATGCCGGAGACGAACAAGAACCAGCGCCTACAGGGCACTGGAAGACCACCTCGTCATATGATATATACATGGTGGACACCCCAAAAGATGGGGACGGCGAAGAAGCAGCGGAGGCAGATTCCTTAAAGAAACAGCCCAAGCACCGACATCAGCGGCGCCGCTCTAAATCCCGCCACAGCAAGAATGGAGATTCCGGCACAGGAGATAATAATACCCCAGATAGTGCCGAAGACAATCCCCTCCCGCAAGATTCAGCGCAGGAGGATGCAGAAACAAGCCCTCACGAGAGAGCGGCAGACGAAGAGGTCGAGGATGATAATTACATACCTCCCTCCGGAGACGAGGCAAGCCTCAACGACGACGAATTCGTCGTGCCAGAGGATCCCGTTGAACAAGAGCATTTTAAACGCAGGCTTATCGCCACGGCAAATAGCCTAAAGAAAAAGCAGCAGCAGCTTCAAGCTGATCAAGACCTGCTGGGCGACAGATGGACTGAGGTCCACGCGGCCGAAGAGTATGAACTCGAACGTCCCTCCAAGAGTTACCAAAAACGCAAGTTGCTCCCCCGATTAGAGGAAGAAGCATACATACCTTCATCACCAGCGCACAATACGGCCGACCGACCACCTCGTGGTCGCGACAGAGAGGCATCCAGGCCCTCCACCAAGACCGTACCTCGGCATCGCTCCAAAAGTACGAAGCCAAGAGGGAACGCGCCGGACTTGCGAGATATATTGGAGGATAAAGCAAGGCAATCCAGATCCATCTACGGATCGCGTGGGCGCCCAATGACCCACGACGAATACCGTCGCGCCGGATACAACAACTCTGGCCGGGCCGAACACAGCAGACAACGCTCCCTCGAGCTACGTCGTGATATTGCTCAATACAGAGGCGCCGCACACCCGCTATGCTTCACTGACGAAGTAATGGATCATCAAATCCCTGAAGGGTTTAAACCCGTAAACATTGAATCCTATGATGGCACAACAGACCCCGCGGTTTGGATCGAAGATTATCTCCCTCACATCCACATGGCCCGCGGTGATGATCTCCACGCCATCAAGTATCTCCCACTCAAGCTTAAAGGACCAGCTCGGCATTGGCTTAACAGCTTGCCCGCAGAGTCAATTGGGTGTTGGGAAGACCTGGAAGCCGCATTCCTCGACAACTTCCAGGGCACATATGTGCGACCACCAGACGCCGATGACCTAAGCCACATAATTCAGCAGCCGGATGAATCGGCCAGACAGTTCTGGACACGGTTCTTAACAAAGAAAAATCAAATCGTTGACTGTCCGGATGCAGAGGCCCTCGCAGCCTTCAAACATAACATCCGCGACGAGTGGCTAGCCCGACACCTAGGACAGGAACAGCCGAAATCCATGGCAGCCTTCACATCACTAATGACCCGCTTCTGTGCGGGGGAGGACAGCTGGCTAGCTCGCAGCAACAACCTCAGTAAAAATTCTGGCAGTCCGGATACCAAGGACCACAATGGCAGGTCGCGTCGAAGCAAAAATAAATGCCGCGTTAACGGCGACGACAAGGAGGATACGGCAGTCAACACCGGATTCCGAGGCTCTAAACCCGGTCAGCGGAAGAAGACATTTAAAAGAACAACTCCGGGTCCGTCCAATTTGGACCGAATACTCGACCGCTCATGTCAGATACATGGCACACCCGAAAAGCCAGCTAACCACACCAACAGAGATTGTTGGGTATTCAAGCAGGCAGGCAAGTTAATTGCCGAAAACAATGACAAGGGGCTGCATAGCGACGACGAGGAAGAGACCTGGCCGCCGAACAGTAGAGGACAGAAGGGTTTCCCCCCACAAGTGCGGACGGTAAACATGATATATGCAACCCATATACCCAAGAGGGAACGAAAGCGTGCACTAAGGGACGTATATGCGATGGAGCCAGTCGCCCCAAAGTTCAATCCATGGTCCTCTTGCCCGATCACTTTCGATCGAAGAGACCATCCGACCAGCATCCGCCATGGCGGATTCGCCGCATTGGTTTTAGACCCAATCGTCGATGGATTTCACCTCACAAGAGTCCTGATGGACGGCGGCAGTAGCCTGAACCTGCTTTATCAGGATACAGTGCGCAAGATGGGCATAGACCCCTCAAGGATTAAACCTACAAAGATGACCTTCAAAGGCGTCATACCAGGTGTTGAGGCCAATTGTACAGGCTTAGTCACACTGGAAGTGGTCTTCGGATCCCCGGACAATTTCCGGAGCGAGGAGTTAATCTTCGACATAGTCCCGTTCCGCAGCGGCTATCACGCTCTGCTCGGACGAACCGCGTTTGCAAAGTTCAACGCGGTGCCGCATTATGCATACCTCAAGCTCAAGATGCCAGGCCCTCGTGGAGTCATTACGGTCAACGGAAATACGGAACGCTCCCTCCGAACGAAGGAACATACAGCGGCTCTCACGGTGGAAGTATAGAGCAGCCTTCTAAGGCAATTTTCGAGTCCGGCCGTTAAACGGCCGGACATGGCCAAATGTGCCCGGAGCAACATCAACCAAGACCACCTGGCACGTTCCGAGCACGTGTAGCAATGCGGCCCCAACCCCAGCCCTCGCATGATTGCAGGACCAACCCTTCGCGTACATCATTATGCTCTAGAGATACCATGGGCCTAGGGGGAGGGGCACGACCACAACAGACCCAGAGTGCGGCTCGACCACACCAGGGGCTCACAAGTGTGTCGCTTTTTTTTTATCATTTTTCTTCTTTGTATACACATGACTCCGTTCACCAGAGGCCCTGTCCGGCGGTGAACCCGCCGAACTCACGATGCAACAGCCAGGAAGGGAAGAAGGCTGCGACGAACACTTAGGTGGTCTCCTTTACGAGCATTAAATTTGATTATATACACCAGTCCGCAGCCCACCCCTGGAGGGGGACATGTTTAATTAGTCCAATCCCTTGCTTACCGCACTATTTGTATCATTCCGCACTCATAGCAGAATCCCTTGAATAAATAATGCAGCACTTTTTGCCTGTTATTGCATTACTTTACATATATGTTCACTAATGACATCGTGCACCCGTATACTTTGGTACGGCCGAATACACCAGGGGCTTATGTTCCCCGCATTATGGTGTGATAAGTCCGAACACTTTCACAAAGTGCGGCACCCCGAACTTATAGCATTATATGAATCGGCTCCGAATCATGTCTTGGGTCAATAGTTGGATTTGCCCGGCTCCCACGTTTTGGTGCCTTACGTTCCGTTCTGTCGGCTAAGGTGGCACTGGGAGAACCACTGCGATTGCGCCCCGGTTGAGCTGGGCGAGCGCCTCAGTGGAGAAAGCTAAAACTGACTGGCATGATAAGGCGAGAGACTGGTCGCTGTTCGAGAGGTCTTTTCGGGTCCCTAAAGACTTATGCCGCTTCGAGCGAAGTACCGGATAATGTCCGACGAAGGCGTGGATAGCACCCCGAATTCGGTCTTCCGAATACTAGGGGCTTCGCCGAAATTTAAAATTATAGAATTCTATGGCTAAGTGAGAGTGTTCAAGCATTATAAGTCCGGTTGCCTCGTTCGTTGTGTTGAGCGCCTCCCTAGGTGGACCCAAAAATGGGAACAAGAGTGCTCAAGTTTATCCCGAACACCCCAGCACTCGTGGCTTGGGGGCTGAAGCCGACGACTTGCCATCTCTCAGATTTTATAAACGGCTGCACAGAAGGTAATATTTTAAATCAAACAAGCGTTGCTTCGCGCATATGAACAAAGTTTTCAGCGCACAGGATAATACATAGCGAGTCTACTCAATAGTTACATCTCTGGGGCACTCATCCGCAATCTTGCGGGCACCCTTCAGGACAGTCTTATAGTACATCTCGGGCGTACGATACTCCTTGCCCGTTGGCGGCGCGTCAGTGATGAGCTTCTCCGCATCCAGCTTGCCCCAGTGCACCTTTGCGCGGGCAAGGGCCCAGCGAGCACCTTCAATACAAGCGGAGCGCTTGATGACCTCCACCCAGGGGCACGCATCCACCAGCCGCCTCACGAGGCCGAAGTAGCTCCCAGGCATGGCCTGTCCAGGCCACAGCCGGACTATGAGGCCCTTAATGGCCTCCTCAGCTACCTTGTGGAGCTCGACCAGCTGCTTCAGCTGGTCGCTAGGGGGCACCGGATGGCCGGCCTCAGCGTACTGAGACCAGAAGACCTTCTCTGTTGAGCTCCCCTCCTCGCCTCGGTAAAATGCGGCGGCATCGGATATACTGCGAGACAGATCTGCAAACGCCCCTGGAGAGCTCCGAATTCGGGTAAGTGTCAGGTAGTTTACATTAACATGCTTGCTTTGCATGAAAAATGCCTTACCCGCCGCTATTTTCTTCATATCCTCAACCTCCTGAAGGGCCTTACGGGCTTCGGCCTTGGCGGACTTGGTACTTTCGAGAGCCGAGGCGAGCTCGGACTCTCGAGTCTTTGAGTCGCGCTCCAAACTCTCATGCTTCTCCATGAGAGCCTGGAGCTCTTGCCGCACCTCCGCCACCCGCGCCTCCTGCTTCTCTTGCTCTGCCCGTTCTGCGGCCGCATTGCGTTCGGCCGCGGACATAGCCTCCTTCAGGGTTGCCACCTCGTTCGTGGCCCCTGCAGTACCCACGTTATCCTTGTTAGTTTTATTGCAACCGAAATCCTTTTCTGTAAGGTAAATATTCAAAGTGGTGCTACTCACCTTCTTTGTCCTCGAGCTGCCTCTTGGCATGGCCGAGCTCTTGCTCGGACCGCTCGAGATCCTGCTTCAATGCATCGACCTCCGCAGTCAGTGCGGCAAAGGTCAGCAGTGCAGCCTGCAAACCCATATTGACATACTTTTTAGCAACCCTGTGTATATCTTATTAGATCCTTAGTCCGACTTTCCTTTCTGAACACCGAACCGAGCATCAGGGGCTACTGTCTATGCGGTATTACATTACATAATTTTAACTTCTTACCTCAAAGCCTGTTAGAAGGCTGCTGCAGGCTTCGGTCAGCCCGCTCTTGGCGAGCTGAACCTTCTGAATCACGGCACTCATGATAGTGCGGTGTTCTCCCTCGATGGAAGCGCCTTTGAGCGCCTCCAACAAGTTGTCCGGCGCCTCCGGTTGGACGGCGGCCGCCAGTGTCACGGTCTTGCCCTTCTTGCGAAGGGGCCGCCTGCCGGACTCTGGAACCACTGCAGGTTCCGGCGTAGAGTCCGACGCAAAGTCCGGGAGGCTGCCTTGCGGTGCCTCCGGAGCCTCCTCCTGATGGGTCCTCTCCTGGGATCCCACCTCGGCGTCCTCAGCGGCGCGAGGGGTGGAGGCAGTCGGAATGGAATCCACATCCGACGCAGCCAACGACCCGCTCGACGAAGCGGGGAGATCATCGTCGGCCGGACTACAGGCAGTATGCGACATTAGAAGGACACTATGTGACACAAAAGACATTGCAAATTATTCAGGGATCCGGATGCTTACGATCTCGCCTGAGGCCTGGCCCTTGAGGGCCACTCTTCACCGCCAACATTGGTGTTGGCGGAGCTGTCCGGGGGAATAGTTCTCCCCCTCTTGGACCCTTCGGCCTCCCCTATTGGGGAGGCTTCCTCTTTCTCTCTCCCTCCTCTGGGAGAGAGTCTTCTTCCTCCTCCTCATCTTCGGGGGAGGAATCCGCCTCGGAGTCGTCGGACACCTGAAAACGGGAACTCTTTCGAGTACCTGTGGCCACCTTCTTGGCCTTCTTCTCTGGCACCACGTGCGGCGCCGGAACCAGCAGCCCCGCTAGACGGGCGTCCACTGGGTCTTCTGGCATGGGAGCCGGGCAGATGAGCTGCTCGGCCTTCTTCATCCACTCCTGTCAAAGGAAAAGGGAGATTGAAACCCACTTAGGGTCGAACTATTAACAACAAGTGTCGGTGTCAAAACCGGCGGATCTCGGGTAGGGGGTCCCGGACTGTGCGTCTAGGCGGATGGTAACAGGAGACGAGGGACACGATGTTTTTACCCAGGTTCGTGCCCTCTCGATGGAGATAAAACCCTACGTCCTGCTTGATTAATATTGATGATATGGGTAGTACAAGAGTAGATCTACCACGAGATCAAGGAGGCTAAACCCTAGAAGCTAGCCTATGGTATGATTGTTGTAATGTATGTTGTCCTACGGACTAAAGCCCTCCGGTTTATATAGATACCGGAGAGGGCTAGGGTTACACAGAGTCGGTTACAATGGTAGGAGATCTACATATCCGTATCGCCAAGCTTGCCTTCCACGCCAAGTAAAGTACCTTCCGGACACGAGCCGGAGTCTTCAATCTTGTATCTTCGTAGTCTTGGAGTCTGGCGAACATTGATAGTCCGGCTGTCCGGACAGCCCCTAGTCCAGGACTCCCTCAGTAGCCCCTGAACCAGTCTTCAATGACGATAAGTCCGGCGTGCATAATGTTCGGCATTGCAAGGCGGGTTCCTCCCTTGAATAATCCAGAGAAGATCATGAACACCAGGATAGTGTCATGCTCTGCAAAATAAATTCCACATTCTACCGTAGAGAGAATAAAATGTACACTTAGTTCAATCTGCTGACGTATTATGCGGCGTGACATCACACCGCCACAAGGCCTTTGTTTGAATCATTATACCACCTCAGCATGTTCAGCGAAGCGGTTTCCTTGGCACGTCCTGTTGAAGCAGAGATCGTGTTCCCCTTATTCCGGGATTCTCATCAATACGTGCGTGGGTAACCCAACCGCTCCCGTCGCCACGCCTCCTCTATCGAAGGGGAATCCCAAACGGTCACGGAGACGGCCCTTGGTATTTTCCCCCTTTATAAGAGGACCAAGGCTCGCCATTGTTCTTCAATCTCGCATCGAATCGCTTCCCCGCTCCCAGTTCCAACACCCAGAGCCTCAGATTCGAGCGCTTCGGATCGTCAATCATGTCCGGCTCCGACCTCCAGGGCGGGTGGATGCCCTCCTCCGTCACGGAGGAGGACATATCGAAGTTGCGTGAGGCCAAGTACCTGGCCTACGAGGTTTCGCACAGGTTGCCTGCCCAAGGGCAGGCTGTGCCAGCCCCCGAGCCCGGTGAATACGTCGTTTTCGTATCCCACCTCCGCCGGGGTTTAGGCTTCCCGACGGATCCCTTCGTGAGAGAGCTCCTGTTCTACTACGGGCTGGACTTTCACGACTTGGCTCCGGAGTCCATCCTCCATATCTCCGCATTCATTATCGTCTGCGAAGCCTTCCTCCGCGTCATTCCCCACTTCGGCTTATGGCTGAAGACCTTCAAGGTGGAGCGGAAGATGATCGGGGGGCGTCAAGCGGAGTGCGGCGGGGCGACCATAAGCAAAAAGGTCGATGCCCCGTGGCCCGAGGGTTCCTTCCAAGAGGAACTTGGATTGTGATAGCAGGAGTGGTTCTATATCACCGCTCCAAGGGGCAGCAAGCAAAAGCCGCCGCCCTTGTTCCGCCCGGGACCTCCACGCCAACTGATGTCGTGGGTCAACCAAGGGCTTAATTGGGGGCCGTCCAAAGACGTGCCTTCACTGCAGGGCCGGATTCGAGATCTCCAAGCAAGGGAGATCGACCTGATCAAGGTGATGCAGGTCATGCTAATCAGGCATCTTCTGCCCTGCAAATACCGTCCTCTCCGTCTATGGGAATTCAACCCGGAGGGACCTCGGATTCTCCAACACTTCATGGGTGCGACACCCGTGGAGATGTACAAGTTGTTCTTCGGACCGCAGGTGGCGTGTCCGGATTTAGCCGAGGATGCAGGTCTAAGCCGCGATCCCCCGGATACTCAGGTAAGTAGCTCAGAGTCCGGACATTCTGTTTATGTGCCTTTCTGGAGTTCGCTTCCTGACCCTTTGTTCTTTACAGGAATGGGTGGCGCGATCAAGGCTGATAAGGTGTCCGGCCCCCCTCCCAGAGACCGCACAGGAGCCCATGCTGGTCAGAATGTTGGAGGTTGCGCCCACTGAAGGGGGCGACGGGGAAAATAGAGGAGCTGATATTTCGCCCAAAGGGGCGACTGAAGAGGGAGGAAGCAAGAACCCCTCCCTTCAGGGGGAGAAGAGGACCGCCTCTGAAGATCCGGAGGCCAAAGCCCCTAAGCGTGGGAAGAGATCTTCCCCGGGGGGTCCGGCGCCCGGAAAGAATCCGGACGCACAATTATCATCAAAGGGTCAACCCTCCAGTGAGCCGTGAGTATGAAAGAGGGAGTTAATTAGTAAGGAAATACCTTCATTTGTGCTTCTGTAGATAACCAAAATATTTATATTGCAGTTCGGATCTGCAGCCTTCTCAGATGAGTTCATCTTCGGGGGACCTTCTTCCGGAGATGATGGAGAGCGATACGCCTCCATCCGCAGCACCGCCAGATGAGGCAGGCGAACCCGAAGTGTCATCACGGAGGGTATCCCCGAGTCCGGAGGGGCCAGAGAGTTCGGCACCTACTAGTGTCCGGCCGGGAGAACTGAAGAATCTGCTTGAGAGGGCGTCCATTTCAGAAGATCACCGTGCATTAATGCGTATGGTGATTGGAAGGATTTCGTCCGCTGAGAGCGGATTGCATAATGCCGCCATGAGTTTGCTGGCGGGATTTGAGGTATGCGAGAATAACGCACCCCTTTGTCTTTTAACAGTTTTGCATATAAAAAATGCGCCCTGTATAGATAGTAGCCCCTGAGACTCGGTAGGTTGTCGGAAACGACAGCGTACCGAGGATCGAAATCTAAAGAAATGAATTCCGTCGTTCCTATGCAGGTGGCGGATAGTCCGGGGGCTAGCCGGACTAGAGAGTTTGCCGAGTTAAATTGGCAATTGGACTTGGCAGATGCGAACATCGCACTTGTCAACAGGCGACTTGACGAGTCGCAAGGTAAAATAGGTCTCCGCAGTCGCTTTATTAGGGGGGTCAAAGCCCTCCTCTGATAAATTATATGCTGTTTATACAGACGGTGCTGCTGCTGTGGAGGGCCTTCGGGCCGAACTTGCTCGAGCTAAGGAGCAAGCCCGAAGGAGTGAAGCGGATGCCTCGAGGGCGGCCGAGGAGTTGAAAGCCGAAAAGGCTGCGCACTGCCTAAGCAGGGCCGAAGTGGCCGAATTGGCCATGAAAGTAAAGGATGCTGCCGACCACAATGAGGCTCTTGAAAAGGAGCGCTTATCGGAGCGGGAAGACCTGAAGAAGGCCACCGCCGAAGCCAAGGATGCCCGCTCTGCAATGCGGGCTATGAAGGAGGAACTGCGCCAGGCCGAAGAGATCGTGGCTGGCAAACCTTTTCTGCTGCGTCGCCGATTTATGGATGGAAAGTATGCTCAATTTGAGCGGCTGTGGAGTCCGGAGGATCCGTATATGGACTTAGCTGCAAGTGCGGCCGATGCCGTTAAGCACTTCCGGAGCCAGAAGGATCACGAGACGGAAGAGCTATATTGGTCTCAATTCCACAGTCCGGATCACCCACTTCCATTGACAGACCGGTTGGCCGAATGGGCCGAGCTAAATAGATTGTCCGGACTTGCCATGACTAACATCGTGGCCCATGTCTGGCCAGAGAGGTCCAAGGCGACGAGCTACTTTGGCTTATTACAGCAATTCCTTGGAGCAGTGCCGCATATAAAGGAGATGAAGCGGTCGGCCTGTATAGAGGGCGCGCGGATGGCTCTTGCCCGTGTAAAGGCGCATTGTCCAGAGATGGACGCCACCGCTGTTGCTGCCCAGGGTTCGGATGAAAACCGGCTCCCTACCGAGCACTATTTCGGGGAAGTTATGCGTGGCGCTCATGTAATAGAGTCGCAGTGCTCGAAGAATGTAACGTTCAAATGAACGCATTAGCTTATAAATCGATGATTATGTTATAACTGCTTTTTATACTTGTGCGTGCAAGTAGTAAAACTTCTCCTTTTCGGCCGTTTACATATACTTGTGTATAACCTGAAAGATGGCAGTCTTCGGCTTCAGCCCCCACGCACAAGGTGCTGGGGTGTTCGCAAAAATAGCATGTTTTCACACTTATTCCGACCTTTCGGTCCTGTTAAAAGGAAGTGGTAGCGTAGCGAACGAGGCAATCCGGACTATAATGCTTTATCACTTTCACTTAGCCAGTGGAGCTCGAGAGTGGGGCTACGACATAGCCCCTGGTGGCATCGCCCTTCTATGAAGTCGGAGCGCGTGTGCCTGACCGGGAAACGACCCTTCGTCAAAGCGGGGAATTCTAAACATTCCGATAGTCGATCGAGGGCTGACCAGTCTCTCGCTGTATCATGACAGTCAGTTTTCGGCTTTCTCTACTGAGGTGCTCGCCCAGCCGAACTGGGGCACAATCGCAGTAGTTCTCCTGGTGCCGCGTTAGCCGATGATACGGAACGTAAGGCAGCAAAACACAGGAGCCGGGCAAACCCAACATTTGACCAAAGACATGATTCAGAGCTGATGCATATAATGCCTAACTCGAGACGCCGAACACTCCCTAAGGTGTTCGGTCTTTATAATAATGGGCAGAACGATGCCCTAAGCCCCTAGTGTCCTGATACGGGCATGGTCTTCTGACACGGCCGATGCCAAAGCGTCAGGCTCCGCTTTGGCTATAGGAAGAAACCAAGGGAGAATAACAACGAAAGATAGTAAAAAAGGTCTACGCAGGGTCTTAATTTGAAAAGAATCCTCACAACGGGTCCCTACTGCACGTCTGCGCCTGTGTCTCCGTTGCGCCGTTATCCTGGACGGGTATGCACGTTGTTCATCTGTAAAAGAGGGGAACTTTTAGTTTTAAAAACAATTAGTGCGAAAAATATTAGAAATATAAATAATTAAAGCGGGGTTTGTATAAACCCGCGGCGATTTGTGCGCGCAACCCCCTGTGAAGGGGTATGCGGCTAGGGAGCCCCTAGCCTACTGACGCCGGATTCGTCTATCCAAGTCTCGGGTCTTTAAGTGACCCTCGCACTAAAATTACGCCACGCGGTCCGGGCATCTTAAGTGTAAGGGATGCGTAATGCGGTATGGCGTTGAAGCGGACAAAAGCCTTTCGTCCCAAGAGTGCTTGATATTCACTTTTAAATGGGACGATATGAAAAATTAATTTCTCGCGTCGAGAATTGTTCGGTGATCTGAACACGACTTCTAGTAATATGGAGCCTGTGCACTTGGCGTAATGGCCTGGCGTCACTCCTTTGAAGGAAGTGCGGCTGTATCGAATTTTGGTAGGGTCTATCCCCATCCTACGGATTGTGTTTGAATATAGCAGGTTTAAGTCACTGCCTCCGTCCATTAGGATGTTAGTAAATTGCAATCCATCTATTATGGGATTCAATATCAAGGGAGTCCGTCCCGCATTTCGAACGCTTCTAGAATAGTCCAGGTGGTCGAAAGTGATTGGTTTTGATATCCAATCTCTATGGTCTGCTGGGTTGGACCGTGCGAAGCTCTTTTTAGAAAGTGCCGCACTATTTTTCCGTATTATCACGTGAAGTGAGTTTATTGCTTTGACCCTTTGTGGGAAAGTCTTTTGTTTTCCGGTGCTCTGCTGGTGGGGTTTATCTTCTTCACTTGACGCGTCGAGCCCCTTGTGTTCGGCATTTAGTCGGCCGGACTGTTTAAAAACCCAACAATCCCTGTGGGTGTGATTTGCAGGCCTTCCGGGGGTACTGTGGATTTGACATATCCGACCCAAAATTTTGTTTAAGTTGGACAATTCGTCACTGTCATCCTTAAGAGGCTGTGTTTTATTATTGGGCCGCGAGCTTTTGAATCCGGCGTTGACTGCCGCGCTCTTTGGGCTTTTCTCTTTATTCCGGCGCTGCTCTTTTCTGCGCCGTGATTTTTCGTTTCCATCTCTTATCTCTGATGTACTTGGGTCGCTGGTGCTGCATCGTGCTAACCAGCTATCCTCGCCCGCACAGAAGTGGGTCATGTGGCTTGTCAGTGCGGACATTGTCCTCGGTTTCTCTTGACCGAGGTGCCTGGCGAGCCATTCGTCTCGGACATTGTGCTTGAAAGCTGCTAAGGCTTTAGCGTCCGGACAGTCGACTATTTGGTTCTTTTTTGTAAGGAACCTGTTCCAGAATTTCCGCACTGACTCTCCGGGCTGTTGAGTTATATGAATTAGGTCATCTGCATCCGGAGGGCGGACATAAGTCCCTTGAAAATTTGCTCTAAACGCGTCCTCGAGCTCTTCCCAACTTCCAACAGTATTTTCTGGGAGGCTTTTAAGCCAATGACGGGCTGGCCCTTTGAGCTTGAGGGGTAGGTATTTTATGGCGTGGAGATCATCTCCTCTGGCCATATGTATATGTAGTATATAATCTTCTATCCAGACTCCAGGGTCTGTTGTTCCATCGTAGGCTTCTATGTTTATGGGTTGAAATCCTGCTGGGAATTCATGGTCCAGCACCTCGTCAGTGAAACATAGTGGGTGTGCGGCGCCCCTGTATTTGTGTGTGCCGCTATCATCGGACACTTGACGTGTTGCCTTGCTTCCTGGGGCCTTCTCCTTTGGCCCGTAGATGGATCTGGCTGGGCCATCTATCCTTCCAAGTTCGTTGGTTGGTTTATGTGGGGCACCGCTGTCAGAATTTGGCCTATCATCTGGCCGTCTATCTAGCCAGGTAGCCTCTTTATTTTTGGACGGTGGGGGCTCTATGGCCTCCTCGTCGAATTATGGTAGCAGCTTGCGCTTCGGGTAGCTCTTTGATTGGTGGCCATTGCCGTACTTATCTGCGGTTTTGAGCACTTTGCTCCATCTCATTCTGAGTGTGTCTTTCGCTATTTTGAGCCTCCGTTTTTACTTCTTCAGGCTTTTTGCTGTGGCGATAAGCCTGCGCTTGAAGCGCTCTTGTTCGACGGGATCCTCAGGTACGACGAATTCATCATCGTTGAGGCTTGCTTCGTCTTCGGAGGGACGCATATAATTATGATCCTCAACCTCTTCATCTGCCGCCCCCTCATGAGGGCTTGCTTCTGCATCCTCCTGCGCTGAGTCTTGCTGGAGGGAATTGTCTTCGGCACTCTCTGGAGTATTATTATCTCCTGTGCCGGAATCTCCATTCTTGCTGTGGCGAGATTTAGAGCGGCGCCGCTGACGCCGGCGCTTGGGCTGTTTCTTTAAGGGATCTGCCTCCGCTGTTTCTTCGCCGTCCCCATCTTTTGGGGTATCCACCATGTATACGTCATATGACGAGGTGGCCTTCCAGTGCCCTGTGGGCGCTGGTTCCTGTTCGTCTCCGGCATCGTCGTCCATAGCGTCGATGTCTTCGGAGTCGTAGTCTAGCATGTCGGTTAGATCGTCGACAGTGGCTACAAAGTGGGTGGTGGGTGGGCTCTGAATTTCTTCGTCGTCCGCATCCCAACCATCCTGGCCATAATCCGGCCAGGACTCTCCTCATAACGAGAGATGATTTAGTGAATTTAAGATATCGCCGAAAGGCGAGCATAGCAAGATGTCCGCGGCGGTGAATTCCATAACCAGCGCCCAATCCAGATCCATTGTTAGGGGCGCGGGAGGTTCGGAGTCCGGCGAGGAGTCCGGCGCCTCGGAATCACGAGTTTCGCAGGGGACAAGGTTAGTGTTCGGCTCCATCGCCGTTGATGTTGAAGCCCCCAGGGCGGCGTCTATCCACGGACCCTCGATCTGGGTGATCGCCTCCGGGCTAATGGCCGAAGCGGATCCGTGTGCGGCCACCAAGGCACTGTTCGGCGGCAGAGCTAGATCATGCCCATCGTCACAGTGCGGCGCGCTTGGCTGTGGCTCGAGTCCGTCGAGGATCAAGTCTCCGCGGACATCGGCCGTGAAGTTTAAGCTTCCAAATCTGACCTGACGGCCAGGGGCGTAGCTTTCGATCTGCTCCAGATGGCCAAGTGAATTGGCCCGCAGGGCGAAGCCGCCGAATACGAAGATCTGTCCGTGGAGGAAAGTCTCACCCTGGACATCGTTGCAGGTTGAAGATGCCATCAAGCCTATCGGTGACGACACAAAGGAACTCTCAATGAAAGCACCAATGTCGGTGTCAAAACCGGCGGATCTCGGGTAGGGGGTCCCGGACTGTGCGTCTAGGCGGATGGTAACAGGAGACGAGGGACACGATGTGTTTACCCAGGTTCGGGCCCTCTCGATGGAGGTAAAACCCTACGTCCTGCTTGATTAATATTGATGATATGGGTAGTACAAGAGTAGATCTACCACGAGATCAAGGAGGCTAAACCCTAGAAGCTAGCCTATGGTATGATTGTTGTAATGTATGTTGTCCTACGGACTAAAGCCCTCCGGTTTATATAGATACCGGAGAGGGCTAGGGTTACACAGAGCCGGTTACAATGGTAGGAGATCCACATATCCGTATCGCCAAGCTTGCCTTCCACGCCAAGTAAAGTACCTTCCGGACACGAGCCGGAGTCTTCAATCTTGTATCTTCATAGTCTTGGAGTCCGGCGGACATTGATAGTCCGGCTGTCCGGACACCCCCTAGTCCAGGACTCCCTCAACAAGTGTCCCGTAAAGGGGTAGAATCACTTACCTCGTCAGCTGGACGCTGCGAGTGAAATCCGCGATCTTCCGTCACGGATGCGGGGGCTTCGGCGCCCTTAAACAGCACCCTCCAGGCACCTTCGTACGTCGTGTCGAAGAGCCCGCTCAACGCCTGGTGCTGTTCCGGATCAAACTCCCACAGATTGAATGCCCGTTCTTGGCATGGGAGAATCCGGCGGACGAGCATGACTTGGACCACGTTAACCAGCCTGAGCTTATTGTTCACCAGCTTCTGGATACGGGCTTGGAGTCCCGTCAGCTCCTTCGAATTACCCCACAGCAAGCCCTTCTCTTTCCAGGAGGTGAGCTGCGTAGGGATACCAGATCCGAACTCGGGGGCCGCCGCCCACTTAGGGTCGCGTGGCTCGGTGATATAGAACCACCCCGATTGCCACCCCTTGACGGATTCCACGAAGGCCCCTTCGAACCAAAGGAAATTGGGCATCTTGCCCAACATGGCGCCTCCGCACTCCGCTTGAGTGCCCTTCACTACCTTCGGCTTGACATTGAAGGTCTTGAGCCACAAGCCGAAGTGGGGCTGGATGCAGAGGAAGGCCTCGCACACGACGATAAACGCCGAGATGTTGAGGATGAAGTTCGGCGCCAGATCATGGAAATCCAGGCCGTAGTAGAACATGAGCCCCCGGACAAAGGGGTGAAGTGGAAAGCCCAGTCCGCGGAGGAAGTGGGGAAGGAAAATGACCCTCTCATGGGGCCTGGGGGTGGGGATGAGCTGCCCCTCGTCGTGCAGCCGGTGCGCGATGTCGCCGGAAAGGTATCCGGCGCTGCGCAGCTTTGTGATGTGCTCCTCCTTAACGGTGGAGGCCAACCACTTGCCTCCCGCTCCGGACATGGTCGGAGAAGGTTGAGACGAGATGCGCGAACTTGGGCGCTGGAGCTCGAGTGCGCGGAGATGGATAAGCAAAGGAGGAAGAAGGCGTAGGTGAAAAGGTGAATCCTTATCCCTTATATATAGGCGGACGAAGACTATGCGTCCCCACTAGCCTGGTAAAACTCGCTTATCTCCCAAGGGCCACCATCAATGGCGCGGTTGGGTTACCCACGTTCGTATTGATGAGAATCCCGGAATAAGGGGAACACGATCTCTGCTTCGACAAGATGTGCCAAGGGAACCGCTTCGCCAAACGCGCTGAGGTGGTATAATAAAAAACGATTCAAGTAAAGGCTTGGTAGTGGTGTGACGTCATGCCGCAAAATACGTCAGCAGATTGAATTTGTGTACATTTTATTCTCTCTATGGTGGAATGTGGAATTTATTTTGCAGAGCCGGACACTATCCTGGTGTTCGCAATCTTCTATGGATTATTCAAAGGAGGAACCCGCCTTGCAATGCCGAACATTATGCGCGCCGGACTCATCGTCATTGAAGCCAGGTTCAGGGGCTACTGAGGGAGTCCTGGATTAGGGGGTGTCCGGACAGCCGGACTATCATCGTCCGCCGGACTCCAAGACTACGAAGATACAAGATTGAAGACTCCGTCCCGTGTCCGGATGGACTTTCCTTGGCGTGGAAGGCAAGCTTGGCGATACGGATATGTAGATCTCCTACCATTGTAACCGACTCTGTGTAACCCTAGCCCTCTCCGGTGTCTATATAAACCGGAGGGCTTTAGTCCATAGGACATAACCACCATTACTACAATCATACCATGGGCTACTTCTAGGGTTTAGCCTCCTTGATCTCGTGGTAGATCCACTCTTGTACTACCCATATCATCAATATTAATCAAGCAGGACGTAGGGTTTTACCTCCATCAAGAGGGCCCGAACCTGGGTAAAACATCGTGTCGCTTGTCTCCTGTTACCATCCGCCTAGACGCATAGTTCGGGACCCCCTACCCGAGATCCGCCGGTTTTGACACCGACAGGCATCCTGATGTCCAAGCTTAGAGAGAGCAATATGAGCTTTCACGGTGTTATCCCCGGAAAGAAAGCCGAATCACTCGGTTAGATCACTCTCGACGTGGTTTTCGGTGATTCCAAGCATTATCGTAAACAAAAGTTGACATTTGAAGTCGTGGATTTCCAGAGTGCTTATCACGCCATCCTGCGGAGGCCAGCATACACACGTTTCATGGCTCAACCGTGCTATGTGTACCTCAAGCTGAAGATGCCTGGTTCCAAAGGTGTGATCACAGTCACTGGCAATCGGTAGAAAGCAGAAGAATGTTTCCAGAAAGGTTCCAAAATCGCCGATGCACAGATGCCGGCGGTTGAATTCCAGGAGTATCAGAAGAGTGCAAATCCGAGTGATTTGCTCCGAGCCAAGAAGCCTGCTACAGACTCTACATTTCAGTTGACTGGTGAAACGAAACCGATTCATATTCACCCGACCGACCCCAATGCTGCCCCGACTCATATATCAACCACACTCGACAGCAAATAGGAAGAAGCGCTCATCCAGTTCCTCAATGAGAACTGGGAAATCTTCGCATGGAAACCCTCTGACATGCCAGGTGTACCCAGAGAACTGGCTGAGCACCATTTGCATGTCGACTCCAAGGCAAAACCCGTCAAAGAGCACCTTCGGCGGTCCGCCGTTCAGAAGAGAAAAGCAATCAGCGAAGAAGTAGCTCGACTGTTGGCAGCAGAGTTCATCTATGAAATCTACCACTCTGAGTGGCTTGCCAATGTCGTCATGGTCCCCAAGAAGGACGATTCACTTTGCATGTGCATTGATTTCGAGCATATCAATCGGGCCTGCCCAAAAGATCACTTCCCTCTCCCTCGTATCGATTAGATTGTTGACTCGATTGTGGGGTGTGAGTGCTTGTCTTTCCTAGATGCGTATTCTGGGTATCATTAGATCCGACTGTATGGCCCCGATGAAATAAAAACAGCTTTCATCACCCCATTCGGGTGTTTTTGCTATGTCACCATGCCATTCGGTCTTAAAAATGCCAGAGCCACGTTCATGAGAATGATCCAGAAGTGCCTGCTCACTCAAATCAGTCGGAATGTGGAGGCGTACATTGATGACATCGTGGTCAAGTCTCGCAAAGGTTCCAACCTATTGACTGACCTTGCAGAAACCTTTGCCAACCTAAGAAGGTACGATATCAAGCTTAATCTGGTAAAGTGCACATTCGGAGTTCCAGGAGGAAAGTTGCTCGGTTTTCTCGTTTCCAAACGAGGGATCGATGCCAATCCAAAAAAAGTTGATACCATCCTCCGAATGAAGCACCCCGTGCGAGTGCATGACGTTCAGAAGTTGACTGGGTGTCTGGCCGCTTTGAGTCGATTCATTTCTCGCCTCGGTGAAAAGGCCTTGCCTCTTTACCGACTGATGAAGAAATCTGATAAGTCTGAGTGGTCTAAAGAAGCTGATGCAGCGTTTGCAGAGCTCAAAGCCCTGCTTTCCACCCAACTGGTGCTCGCTGCGCCAATCAGCAAAGAGCCTTTGCTGATTTACATTGCAGCCACTGGACAAGTTGTCAGTACAATACTCATGGCCGAGCGAGAAGAGGAAGGAAAAGCTTACAAGGTTCAATGCCCAGTTTATTATCTCTCTGAAGTTTTGACTCTGTCCAAGCAACGATATCCTCATTATCAGAAGCTTGTCTGGAATTTACATGACCATGAAGAAGGTTGCACATTCCTTCTCTGATCACTCTATTACAGTCGTCTGCGACGCACCGTTGTCTGAGATTCTGAATAACAGAGATGCAACTAGTCGAGTAGCAAAATGGGAGATTGAACTCCTTCCACTGGACATCAAGTTTGAGGCAAAGAAAGCTATCAAGTCCCAAGCAATCGCGGATTTCCTTGGCGAATGGATTGGGCAGCAACTACCGAGTCAAGTTCATTCAGAACATTGGACCATGTTCTTCGATGGCTCCAAGATGCTAAACGGATCAGGTGCTAGAGTAGTATTGGTGTCCCCCCGTTGAGACAATCTTAACTATGTTCTCCAGATTCATTTTGATTCCTCCAATAACAAAGCAGAATACGAAGCACTTTTATATGGGTTGCGTATGGCCATTTCACTCGGCGTCCGTCGCCTCATGGTATACGACGAATCAGATTTGGTGGTTAATCAGGTGATGAAAGAATGGGATGTCAGAAGTCCATCCATGACTGGTTACTGCAATGCTGTCAGGAAGCTGGAAAAGAAGTTTGAAGGGTTGGAACTTCACCATGTACCCCGATTGAAAAATCAAGCTGCAGATGAGTTGGCGAAGATAGGATCAAAGAGAGAGACCATTCCCCGCAATGTGTTTTTGGAACATATTCATTCGCCTTCAGTTCAGGAGGATCCCTTTACAGAAGAGTCGCCACAGCCCAAGAGTGCCACAGATCCGACTGAAGTTGAAATTCCAGCCGTGGTCGACTTAGTCATGGAGGTTCTGGTCATCACTCCCGACTGGACAGTGCCGTACATTGCATACATTCTTAGGAAAGAACTTCCGGAGGATGAAGAAGAGGCTCGACAGATTTTCTGGCAATCTAAGGCCTTTACTGTGATAAAGGGGCAGTTGTTCAGAGAAAGTGCAACTGGAGTCTGCCAGAAGTGTATCACACCGGAAGAAGGTCGAGTGATCCTCAATGATATTCACTCGGGAACCTGCGGTCACCACGTGTCCTCTCGGACCATCCTGGCCAAAGCGTACCGAGCCAGGTTTTACTGGCCGCGGGCCAATGAGATGGCTAAGGAGATAGTGGACAAGTGTGAAGGCTGTCAGTTTTACTCCAACATGTCTCAGTAAACCTGCATCAGCCCTGAAAACAATTCCACTCGTCTGGCCTTTCGCCGTGTGGGGGCTGGACATGGTTGGACCTCTAAGGACGGGCAGGAGTGGATTTACTCATGTGTTAGTAGTAGTCGACAAGTTCACCAAATGGATCGAAGCCAAGCCCATCAAAAGCCTTGAATCAAGCACAACTATGAGTTTCATCAGAGAACTTATATTCAGATATGGCGCCCCGCACGGCATCATCACAGATAACGGCTCGAACTTCGACTCTGAGGAATTCAAAGCCTTTTGTGCCTCCCAAGGCACGAGAGTTGACTACGCTTCGGTCGCTCATCCTCAGTCGAATGGGCAGGCCGAGCGGGCAAATGGATTGATTCTCAAAGGATTGAAACCTCGGTTGATGCGCGACCTGAAGCATGCAGCAGGAGCTTGGGTCGATGAGCTCCCATCAGTACTTTGGGGATTGAGGACAACC
Source organism: Triticum aestivum (assembly GCF_018294505.1). NCBI lineage: Eukaryota > Viridiplantae > Streptophyta > Magnoliopsida > Poales > Poaceae > Triticum > Triticum aestivum. The sequence continues at coordinate 219,237,487 of NC_057810.1, read as the reverse complement.
CCTAACCGATCGACTGGGAGGACTCCCTTCTTCTTAGTCTACAGAGCTGAAGCCGTGCTCCCCAGTGATTTGCTCCGTAATGCACCTCGAGTCGAGCTCTTCTCAGAGGAAGAAGAGGAGCAGGCTCGACAAGATGCAGTCGATCTCCTAGAAGAGGAAAGAGATATGGCTTTGATCCGGTCAACCATTTACCAGCAAGACTTGCGTCGATTTCATGTCAGAAATGTGAGGGGTCAGGCATTTCAAGAAGGAGATCTGGTTCTTCGAGTGGACCAGCAGAGACCTCATAAGCTCGCTCCTGCTTGGGAAGGCCCCTTCGTCATCACCAAGGTGCTCCACAATGGAGCATACCGTCTCTTCAGCGTCGAACATAATAAAGATGATCCACGCGCCTGGAATGCGGATCTGCTCCGCCCTTTCTATTCTTAAATATCTAGACTGATGAGATGTAATAAGAAATACCTTTTAGTTTGGCTATCAAATAACATAATTTACTTCTTCCGAATGATTGTTGTTTATTTCTTTTGTACGTATTACCTTAGCTGCGAATCTATTTCGCCTAAGACGAAGTGATAAAAATCCTACGGAGTGATGAGTCTGCCTCTCACTCAGGGGCTTAGCTGCAGCCCAGTGCTCGCCTCAGTGATAAAAATCCTACCGAGTGGTGAGTCCGCTTCCCACTCGGGGGCTTAGCTGCAGCCCAGTGCTCGCCTAAGTGATAAAAATCCTACCGAGTGGTGAGTCCGCTTCCCACTCGGGGCTTAGCTGCAGCCCAGAGCTCGCCTAAGTGATAAAAAATCCTACCGAGTGACGAGCAATCCTCCCACTCGGAGGCTTAGCTGCAGCCCAGT
>NC_057810.1:219205265-219235600 GCF_018294505.1 Triticum aestivum | reverse complement strand
ACCTTACCAGGTGGTCGACAGGAATGTCAAGACCATTGCTGAGTGCCTTCCTGATGAGCTGATCAATGCTACTCAAGGATCACCCAGTCGGTTGACAAGAACGTCAAGACCATTGCTGAGTGCCTTGCTGATGAGCTGATCAATGCTACTCAAGGATCACCCGATCAGCCGACTGGAATGTCAAGAACATTGTTGAGTGCCTTGCTGATGAGCTAATCAATGCTACTGAAGGATCACCCGATCGGTCGACTGGAACGTCAAGACCATTGCTGAGTGCCTTGCTCATGAGCTGATCAATGTTGCTCAAGGATCACCCGATCGGTCGACTGGCCATTCTTCTCCAGAAGCTGCGTCAAGCAAACAGACAACAATTCGAGAGAAAAACGAATTTCGTTCGAAGACACACGCAATATATGAGATGATAAATCCAAAGTTTCTTAACCGCAGAATAAAGTGCTCGGGCATCAGGCCCGAAGGAGTTTTAACGGTTACAAATTCACTCGGCATTCCGAGGCAAATAAAAGTGAGGCATAATGTTTTTTATCACTCGGCGGGGGAAGGACTGGCCGGGTCGCAGAAGCTGTCAAGGTCGATGCTGTCGGTGATGCGAGTGGCTGCCTCGAGGAAGGTGTCCATGAAGTCCTGGAAGGAGTGCTTCTTAGTGTTTGCCACTTTGAGACCTGCCAGCTTGTCCTCCTTAGCCTCCTTGCAGTGCACTCGGACCAAAGACAAGGCAACATCGGCACCGCAACGGGCTGAAGATTTCTTCCACTCTTGCACTCGGCCTGGAATCTGATTTAGTCGAGTCATCAGGGACTCGAGGTCTTGAGATAGCTCCATCCGAGGCCAGAGTTCAGCATCCACTTGAGCCATCGCCGCCTTCAGCTGAGCAAAATAAGCAACCGCACCATCTAAGCGTGACTCCGTTGCAGTTTCATCTTCCACAGGACAGTTGATGGGGTCGAGACCCATCTCAACCCGCCCAGTTTCAGCCTCAAAGTCCTGACACAGTTCTGTCCCATTGCAAAAAGTGGTGAGTCGATGGCATGACAACAAAGTTTAGTCGACAACAAGTTAATCGTAGTCGACTAATCATACCTTCAAGCTTTAGAACAAGTTTGGCGGCGAGTTGCTCCAGATAGGACTCTAGCTTGTCCGTCTTGGTCTTGAGGCCGCTGACTTCAGTGGTCAGATTCTCCTTGTCCTTCTTCAGCTGCTCGACTTCTTGATTAGCATCCGAGATGGCAGTCTTCAACTTCACGTTCTCCTCCTCCAACTTGCTGACCAAAGCCAGCTTCTAGTCCGCAAGCTTCGTCTTCTCGCGTGCTTCCTTCTGAGCGGCTGCCAGATCCAGATCCTTCTGCTCCAAATCCTCCTTCATCCTCTCTAAAGAAACAACACTCTTCAGACGAGACTGAAGTTGATGATTTTCACTACGCACATCTGCTTGTGTGAAATCACTCGGTTCCAAGAGACTGAAAGAAAAACCAGTCAAAGTGTGAAGCTACAAAACAGCCAAAATGGTCGAGTGATCACCTCCCATGATGGCCGTTTCTTGTTGGGCAGTCTTCAGATTCTTCTTTGCAAGTTCGAGGTCAAGTTCAATGCTAATATGCTTCTTATTTAACTCGGTGAGCCGAGCTCCAAGATCACAAGACCTCTGCAGCCAGAAAGACAGACATGTCAGTTGACAGATACAAAGAAAAGAATTACTCTAAGACTACTGCCGAATCAAATATTCAGCAGTAGTCTCGGGGACTACACCCAGTGGGTGCACTTAGCGTGCCCCCACTGGATCAGATCAATACTCAGCATGAGTTCAAAGAAAAAAAAGAGAGAGAGATACATCATTAGACCTTAGTCGACTGCCAGCAGCCGACCGTGGTCTCGGGGACTACACCCAGTGGGTGCACTCGACGTGCCCCCACTGATTCGAAAATTGCAGAATTGAAGATTTCCCGAGTTCTAAACGAAGGAAAACCCAGTGGGTGATCAGATATACAGCGACATTCAAAAGTTCAGTCGGAATTTTGCTGACCTGAACATTGGTCTGAAGGGCAGTGCTGGCGTTGTAAGCTATCTGACTGGCTTCATGCATCACTTTCACCTACTCCATGACAAGATTCGCCTGGCGAAGAGCTTCCCTAGCGGCACCCGGCGAGTCATCTGGAGTTTGATATGTAGCAAAGAGGGATGGCTCCAGAGGGGTCGAAGTAGTTGCTGGGTCAGATGAGTGAAGTTGCACCGGTGCAGCAGGTGTCTGTGCAGTCGACCCCGACGGACGATCAGTCGTCAACGGGTTAGCGAATGTGACGTTGGTCCGGACTATCGCCTTAGGCGCCGGTGTCGACTGAGGGACCTAGACTTCAAGCTTCCTCCTGCTTGAGCCTCCACTCTTCTTCCTCCTCTCCTATAGAGGCACTTCTTCTTCTTCGTCATCAGGAAGCACAATGATATCTTGCGGAGCTACATAAGAAGAGAAGTATCAAATTTTCAGTCAATTGACCATACACTCGACTAAACAGAACTTGGTCGAACGAACTTACCAGTTCGTGAGGTGGCCTCTTCGTCTCCTGGTGCCTTGTCAATGTCCATGTCAGTATCAGCAGAGGTGGGGCTGGAAGGACACAAGAATTGGTCGGTCAGATCAAGAAAAATCTTCAGTCGGCTTACGGAAACACAAACAAGATACCTACCCTAAGGCATCGGGGACGTCCATCTTGATTCGCGGCAATGTCTTTCGGGCCTTGGGAGGAGCCACTTTAGGCTGCTTGGCCACCTTCTCCGTCGGCTCCGGAGTCGACGTCCGAGTGCACTTCTGAGTATTGGCACTCGGACCCATGCCTTTCCTGCACCCGCCAGCCGGATCATGCTGCTGTTTGGATCGACGTTTGGAGCACCGCGGTGAGTCGACTTCCTCCTCCTCGTCTGACTCCTCGCTCTCCTCCTCCTCATCATCTCCCTGAGAATCCCACTCGCCACTCTCTTCCGCGCTGTCCTCCCCCTCCTGGGCCTGCTCCAAAGCTTGTTCACCATTGGGCATCGAGTGCATCTCAGTGAACACCTGCAGAACAAATTGGTCGGACGAGAGTCGGTCAACATCAAGTGCAGTCGGAGCATGAATGGGAAGCAGTCGGAACTAAAAGCATACCTTGTCGGGTGGGTTTACACTGCTGAAGGGAACAACTCGCCTAGATCCTATGGGATTGTCCTGGTTTCCTATGATGCTCCTCAGCCACAAAGCTACTATTTCAGCCGACACTTCTTCTGGGTGGACCCGAGCAGTGTCATCCGGTCTAGAATACAACCACATTGGATGATCGCGAGCTTGGAGAGGTTGGATGCATCGACTGAGGAACACTTCCAGCAAGTCCATGCCGGTAACACCATCATTGTTGAGCTGGACCACCCTATCCACCAACATTCTTGTCTCCATGGTCTCGTCAGTAGTCACTTTCAGTGGTGCAGGGGTCTGAACACGGTCAAATGAGAAGTGGGGAAGGCCGTTCGACTAACCTGGAGCCGCGACATCCTAGCAATAGAACCAGGTTGACTGCCAGCCTCTGACGGAGTCAGGAAGAGTCATGGCAGGAAAGGCACTCCTATTCCTCTTTTGGATACCTAAACCCCCACACATCTGGATGACATGGGTTTTCGACTCACTCGACTTCGCCTTTTTTTTACCGACTGGGAACGAATGGTAAAGATGTGTTTGAAAAGGCCCCAGTGCGGTCGACACCCCAAGAAGTTCTTGCACATCGACACGAAAGCAGCTAAATACGTGATGGTTTTGGGGGAGAAATGGTGGAGTTGAGCACCGAAAAAGTTTAGGAACCCCCGGAAGAAAGGATGCGGGGGAAGCGAAAAACCGCGGTCGACGTGGGTGGCAAGCAGAACGCACTCACCCGGTCGAGGCTGGGGACTCATCTCCCCCCTCCGACAGCCTCGCCGCTCCCTTGGCAATTAGCCCCGACTCCGCCAGCTCGTCCAGATCCGCCTGCCGAATTGAAGACCGGATCCAATCGCCTTGGATCCAGGCCAGTAGCAGCCCCGCGCGCGACGATGACCCGCGTTGCTTCTTCTTGCCCTTGCCACCTCCTTCATCTTCTTTGCGCGTTCCAGCGTCGCTGTCTTGTCCTTCACCATGGCGACGGGGCAGCGGCGTCAGAGCAGAAGAGTAAGGAGCGGCGAAGAAGCGGAGAGAGAAGAAGGAAGAGAAGATGTGCACAGTGCGGACGCCTCGGTCCGGTCACCTTATAAGGGGTTGTTTCCGAGTGACTGACGCGTGGGACCAGGCGATCCCGTCAAATCCCGCAACAGTCACGCGCAGCGTACGTGGCGAAAAAGGCGGCGCGGGAATCGAGGAATCACTGTCTATCTGCTCCACCCAATTCGGCACTCCCTGTCCGGCGCGCTTCCCTGAAATTTCGTATCCCGCGAAATCCGAGATACACTGCAGACAATCGCGCCCAAGATCCCGCGCTCCAACACAACACTCAGCACATGAGATCACCAGTTCACTCAATAGTCCACTGAATGGATCAAGGCGATTGAGTCGACACCGAAATACCGACGCAGGCGCTCAGACTCGCAGAAAGCACTCGCAAGGTCCCGAAGCTCGGAACAGGTTCAATTTCAATCTACTTTGCACTCGCACCTTAATCCATTCGGGGGTTACTGATGAGGATACAGACCTAGGGTAGGGTCATAGGCCTGACCTACACGTCCTACCCAAGGTCACTACCCCAGAAGATAAAAAGACCAAGGATCCACTCGACGACCTAATCACTCGACCGTCATCCCCCACCATCACTTGACCATATGGGGGGTCACTCGACCATATCGAAGACCGGGAGTTGGAAGAACACACAATGGCTGGGCATTCATTCCTTAGTCTTCATGAGCATTAAGAGTATTTAAGACTGCCGTTACCAGTAACGCCCTTACTTTATGTACATTAAGCCCCTTGTAATGGAGGGTGGATGGGGTCCTAGCGCACTCTATATAAGCCACCCCCTCCTCTGGGACAAGGGTTCGCACCCCTGTAATACCATACGCGTAATCCAATTGACCGCCTCCGGGCACCGAGACGTAGGGCTATTACTTCCTCCGAGAAGGGCCTGAACTCGTAAAACTCGTGTGTACACCTTCGCCATAGCTGAGATCTTGCCTCTCCATACCTACCCCCCTTTCTACTGTCAGACTTAGAACCACGACAGTATCCTTTGGTGTTAGGTGGGTAGCCGAGGAAGATGCAAGCAACTGAGCGAGGTGCAAGGTTATGAGGCGCAGTGGCGGCGAGGCTAGGATAGCAGAGACAGCCAAAGATGCGAAGGCCATCATAAGATGGGGGCGCACCAAAGAGGAGATGGTGAGGGGCATAGTTCCAGCGTGGGCGACACGGGCGGATGTTAATGAGGAGGGTGGCGGTGGCGAGAGTGTCCGGCCAAAACCGGGGAGGCACGTTAGAGTGAAAGAGTAACGTGCGGACGCAGTCATTAAGAGTGCGAAGGATACGCTCGGCACGACCATTTTGTTGGGACGTGTAGGGGCAAGTGAGGCGGAAGATAGTGCCGTGGGAGGCTAGAAGGTTATGAACAACGGTGTTATCGAACTCTTTTCCGTTGTCAGTTTGTAAAGCAAGGATAGGACGACCGAACTGCGTGGTGACGTAGGAATAAAATGTAGTGAGTTTGGCAAGAGTCGGACTTGCGACGGAGAGGAAATTTCCACACATAATGAGAGAAATCATCTAAGATCACCAAACAGTATAGGTAGCCCATGTTGCTTGCAACCGGGGATGTCCAAACATCACTATGCTATAACTAAAATGGAAAAATGGAAATAGTGGTAGATGTGCTAAATGAAATATGAACGTGCTTGCCAAGACGACAAGCCTCACAAGTATGGTCGTCTGTCTTATTGCATGAGAATGAAAAACTCTGAAGTATTTGATGCAAAGCGGTGGAGTTTGGGTGTCCCAAATGAGAATGCCAATGGTCGATACCTGCGGTGAGGGTGACTGGGGTGGTCGAGGAGTGCATCATATAGAGCTCGTCAGGACTATCACAACGGTGAAGGACCATCCGAGTACGGGCGTCCTTCACAGAAAAACCGACGTCAACAAATTCAACGGTAATGGGATTCTCATGGGCAAGACGACGAATAGATACAAGGTTCACAACTGAATCAGGAGACACAAGAACATCAGACATAGTGATAGGTGTAGATGTGGAAGAAAATGAAGCACGGCCAACATGTGTGATAGGTAAAGAGGAATCGTTGCCAAAGGTGATGCAAGTAGGAGTATGAACCGGAGTGGAGGAGGTTAGAGTACCGAGATGAGATGTCATGTGGGCGGTGGCGCTCGAGTCCATGTACCAAGCGCCACTGGGGATGGAGCCGAGTGCAAGGCGGCCAAAGAAGTAGTGTCCCATGATGGTGAGACTGGCAGCGAGGTGAAGCCGCCATAGGGCTGAACCGGGGCGGGCGGAGTATGGCCGCCGGCCATCGGCAGCTGTTGCGGTGCGTCCAAGTAGGTCGGATGGCCCACCGGAAAAACCTGCTGGCCCGCTGACAGATGCTGCAGGTGCTGGGCGCCGTCTGGCGCTGCCCAGCAGGCGAGTGCTGGCCCGCTAACGATCCCCACCAGTACCCAGGAGACCCGTACACGGGCGGAGCCCCATACATGGAAGCGGGCGGAGCCCCATATGCCCCGTACGTGGGAACGGGTGCGTGGTACACCCCGCGCAACTGCAAGGGGTCGACGGGCTGAGTCCAGTATGGCGGTGGGGCGGCGACGGACTGGCCAGAGGGCGCCGGCGGTGGGGCGGCAACATACGCCAGCGGGGGCAGCGGAGCCGAGCCGTGCTGCCAGTCAGGGCGAGCTGGCGAGGCAACGCTGGATGAGTCGTAGGTGGCGGCTGCCCCGTACAGTGGCGGGATGGTAGAGGCGGCGGCGGATGGGCTGGTGGACGCCATCGCTGGTTCAATCGGGTGGATTCAATCGGAGGATGAGGCCCGGCAGCTCGGCTGGGTGATGGCAGCAGCGGCGTGCAATGCAGCGGGCGATGCGGGGCTGGCCAGGCGAAGCGGTGAGCGGGCGAGTGCGTGCTGGCAAGGCAAAGCTAGCGGGCGTCGGGTGGATCGGGTGATGTGGGGCTGGCCAGACAAAGCGGTGAGCGGGCGAGTGTGTGCTGGCGAGGCGAAGCAGCGTGCGAGCATCGGGCGGGTCGGGTGATGCGGGCGCTGGCAAGGCGATGTAGCGATCGGGTGGCATGGCTGGGTGGCGATTGGGTGATGCAGGCGGCACGGCAGGGAGAGAGGAGCGGCGGCCGGCGCGGTAGTCGCGTGGACGACGGCGGCGGAAGGCTATGGTTAGAACCCGGAAACTGATACCATGTAGAAGGGAAAGAATAGGCCGTGCAACACAATGCATTGAACGGTGTACCAGGCACGTATATACGAGTACAGAAGGGGGCCACAACCTCAACTATATAGAGGAACTAGGAGGTGGGCCCAAGACATAATATACACGTAAACAATGTATTCAACAACAATATAGCAACTCGCCCACACGCCTTGTTCACCATCCATCTAAGTTTGCACGAATCTTGAGGGGGTGAGGCAGTTTTCGTGTGCCACGTAGGACAAGGCTGGTGGGTGGAGGGTTGGTAGTTCGCCCGCACGCCGGTTTCTCGCTCGACGAAGCCGTGGTTGCGAGTCGGACGTGCGGCGGAACTGCCATTGCGCCCGCACACCGTGCACGACTTGTATCCCCTTTCTTCCCCGTTTGCCCATTTCCCCCCTCATTTGAGCTGTAGTTTCTCACACTTCCTCCATTTCTTCACATCCCCCCACATCAGCAGTTCCTTCGACAGGAGGAGCAGTGGAGGGGGGCAGGTGGCAGCGACGGTGGCGGAAGAGTCACGGGGTTTCACGGTCGTCACTGGTGTTCACCAGACCGGAGCGTCGTCGCCGGAGCAGGCACCGCGAGTAGGTAAGGTCTCGAAGCTTTCTACTGGTCCAATCTGTCTCCCTTCCTCCCCTGGTCGCATCCTGGTGGAATTAGGCGAATTGGCGCAGCTCGGGTGTCCCCGTCAGCAGGGGAGTCGCGTCCGTGCCATTTAGGCCGACATTTGCGTAGTTCAGTCGTCGTCGCGATGGTAGTCAAGCCGGCGAGACTCGCCCGTTCGGCAACTATCTCTCTGCTTCTGAGAGATTAGATGCCTGCAGTTGTTTTGTGGTAGGGATTTCTACCTTGTTTTTGTTAGTTTTGATGGACTCGTAGGCTACGATTATCAGTGTTTTAGGGGTGATGTTACAATCGACTTTAGGGACTGATAGTTGGGTATGAACCCTAGATCTAACTAGTTGCATTTTAGATGTGTATGACAACGGCAGTCTTGGCTTTGCCCTAAATTGCTTTTGTTTGCTATTGTGTTTTCTGAATCAACTCTGTCAGTTGCCATGTCATATGTAGGATAATGGCAGTTTGTGTGTTCCAGATACTCAATTCATTTTGCCATTATGTATTGTGATAACACGAACATCTTGAATCTACTAGACGGCAACTCCTTTCCATGAAGCCAAGGTGTGAGTTGCCACATTATATTTTGTATAATGTCACTTGGGTGTTCCACTGCATTGCCTTAGTTGCCACATTGTTCACTCCCAACATGGCAACTTGGATCTGCTAGTTGGCAACTCCTTTTTTTGAAGCCAATGTGATAGTTGCCACATTATAAGTTGGATGATGGCAGTTGGGTGTTCCACTGCACTGCCTCAGTCGCCACATCGTTTTACTTCTAACATGGCAACTTGAATATACTAGATGGCAACTGCCTTTTCTGAAGCAGACATGTCATTTGGCATGTGTTTCGCACTTGTTTTGGTGGCAACTAATTTTCTGAATTAACTCTGTCAGTTGCCATGTCATATGTAGGATAATGGCAGTTTGTGTGTGTTCTAGATACTCAATTTGTTTGCCATGTTGTATTGTGATAACACGAACATCTTGAAACTACTAGACGACAACTCCTTTTCATGAAGCCAAGGTGTGAGTTGCCACATTATTTTTCGTATAATGTCAGTTTGGTGTTCCACTTCATTGCCTTAGTTCCCACATTGTTCACTCCCAACATGGCAACTCGGATCTGCTAGTTGGCAGCTCCTTTTTTGTGAAGCCAATGTGACAGTTGCTACATTATAAGTTGGATGATGGCAGTTGGGTGTTCCACTGTACTGCCTTAGTCGCCATGTCGTTCTACTGCTAACATGGCAACTTTAATATACTAGATGGTAACTACCTTTTCTAAAGCAGACATGTCATTTTCCATGTGTTTCGCACTTGTTTTGGTGGTCATTTTTCGCCTACTGTGCATGTTCACCATATGTCAATTACCTCCTTTCACACACTAAATTTGCGCTAAAACATGGCAACGTAAATCTTCTTTAGTACACGGAAACTTCTGATTGAACCCAAATTTTGTCAGTTAGCTTTTGTTTTATGCAGTAATCCGTGTCTCGATTTTTGCTAATTTGTGCTCAGGGGAGGTGGCAAACTACACATACACAGCATGTCATTATGTTTGCATGTCGTTTTCTCAAGTACCTTTTTGTTTGTCAGCTGCTTAGTCTTGCTTAGGAGCATACGTCCTGCATTTTTTGGATTGCAGGTTTAACTCCCTCTTATGGCACATCTTATACATTTCTTCTTACATTAAACATGGCGGTTTTCATTCTGTTGTCCATAATATCCACTACCTCATTTCTTTGTGCATGTCTTTTTGCATCCGTCGGCTGTGTTTTCATTTATACTAATGTGTTTTATGTTCTTACCGTAGCACAATGGCTCATGGTGACCAGCAAGACGATGATGATGACTTCATGGAGGTATCGGCACGGAATCATGTGACCGGTCGTGCAAAAGACAGTGAAGAGGTATTTTGCCAATATGTTTTATTGTGATACCGAGTTTACATTCATAAGTTAGAACTACTTTTTAGTATTCTTAACATGGCAACAATGAACCTTTTGTGTTATATAGAAGAATAAACGTCTGCACAATAGGGCTTCACAAGAATGATTAACCACAATGACCAAGGGTTTCACTGATGATCATAAGGGAGTTGCCGGTGAGATGGGGATGCAGGCACTGATGGATGTTCGATGGACGAATCTAGTGAACCCTGTCTTTGACTGGCTCGGTGAGATATATGATCCTGCGTCTAGGGAATTTGTCATTCCGTGACGTGGAAGAATCCCTATGTACAAGGATTCTGTGTTCTACACTTTGGGTGTCCCCCGTGGAGAAATCAAAGTTTCGTGCGAGGTGAATAGTAAAATTGAGGAAGTTTTGTTCCCCCAGTTGTTTCCTGGGATGGCATCCATGCCTAATACGACTGTGCTGGCAACTTCGCTGGAGGGCATGACAACCCATGGCGAGGTATTTAAGATGAAGTTGCTGATGTACTGATCTCGTCTGTCTTTGCGCCTACCACGTTGCCACGCCCAAGCAACAAGTGCTTCTCTATCCTGGTGAATGTTCTCTCTCTATTCTTTTTCCCACAATCTTCTGTTTTTGGATGTCACGTAGAAGCTATTCACTGCCAGTTTTTTTGTTGTTATTGACTATCGATGTGGCATTTTTGTCCTGAAGTCCTTTTGTGCAGGCGAAACTGAAAGATGTTAAAAACATGAATTGGTGTAAACTCATTGCCGACTTCCTGCATGATGTATTCTCAAATAAGATGTACCAGAAGGACTGTCGACTGCACCTTATGGTATTTTTCTTGCTATTCTACAAATGCTCTTGGCAGTTTGATTATTTCCTCAGTGCCCTTTTACAGTTGTTCATAAGTGGCACCAAATTGTTTTGCATGTGGCATATCTGTGTGGCCATATTGTGTCAACCCTTTTTTGACAAAGCTCTAAATGATTTTCTGCTTTTTTTATGGCAACACAATTGATCATGTATAGTAACTTTCATGTTTTTTGTGCTTTTTTACATGTCAAATTGGAGATGTTGTTACATGGCAAATGTAGTTGTTGTTACATGGCAAATGTAGTTGCTGTTACATGGCAACTTTCATGTTACTGTCACATGGAAACTGCAGTTGCTGCCACATGGCAGATCACATATGTTTTTTGTAGTTGTTGTTACATGGCAAATGTAGTTGCTGTTACATGGCAAATGTAGTTGTTGTTACATGGCAACCACGGTTGATCATGTATGGAAACTTTCATGTTTTTGTGCTTTTTTACATGTCAAATTGGAGATGTTGATACATGGAAACTGCAGTTGACGTCTACATGGCAATTATAGTTTTCTACAACACACATAGCATTCACTTCCTCTAATTTTTTCCGTTTGTTTTAATTATTGATACATGGAAAACATATGTTCACGCCCATGGCAAATCTTTCTTCTTTTTTTTGACCTTGTAACTCAAGGGAGAGTGTGTACTCGAGGGAGAGTGTATTGCCAACGACTTTTAAACTGTAGTCATATTCCTTTTCTTTTTCTCTGCATTTCAGTTGTTTTCCTCTTTTTATGCACAACACTGATCACTGACATATTCTGATTTATTCACTCGCCTTATTGTGTAAAAAAGCTCATGTATGTCGATCTTCTTGATTTGTCCACTATTGACTTCACTGAGGTAGGAGGTCAGCCGGCTCCACATAAGTTCGCTGTCTCTGCCTGGAGTTATGATGTTGTCAATGCCGTGCTTGCCGCAGACAGAATATCCAATACAAAATATGGGAAACTGCAGGTTAGTTTTGTCTCCTTTCTTGGACAGGTTTCTTGAAGTTCACTGTTGGAAATAATATGAAAAAACCAAAACTGATCCGTATTGGTTGTCCATAGTTTTTCTTTTCAACGAGTGGAATATATAGCGTATACAACATGGCAAATACGTTTGGTTATGCGTGGCAAATGCACTTCATTTTAATTGGCATCCATATTCCAATTTGTGCGCTCAACTTTGTGTGAGCATTCCATTTGACCACCTAACCGCTTTCACTATGGCTAACAACACATAAATAACTTGGCAACCATGGTTGCGTGCACATGGAAACCATGGTTGTCCCCATATGGCAACTTTGCTGTTTGCCCTCAAATTCTTTTTTTCCTTTGCAATCCATGCCCCTACTCACTGCTTCTTTTTTTTGACCTTTTTTCCTTTTTTGCTAATTTTTCAGCTGATGGCCAAGCATGTTATAGACTACAGTGTGTTTGGTGGGCCACAAAATTTCGGCAAGTGGATGGATGTGCATTCAGCTCCATCTTGTCCCGCTGAGGTAATCAAGCATATTTTTTTGTTGCTCGAATGATATTTTCCTTGCATTTAACTTATATTTACTGTTTTTTGCCTTCTTTTTTATTGCACATGTTCTAATGTGCTTGGAACTTGTTACTTTTTGTTTCCTGATCAGGCCAGGGCACCTGTTGAGCACCTAGTCATGGCGTTTGCTTCCGGTATGACCAACTTGCTTGGGAAGTTGGTCAAGGGTTGGACATCATTGAATGGTTTTGATAGAGACGTGGTTGTGAGGCAGTTCACACCCTTTCTCAAAGAACGGACAAATCGTCCAATTGGCTGTCGTGGTCGGTACGACTACAACAGCTCTCAGGAGCTCCCTGACACGGATGAGGAGCTAGTCGGGGATGGTTTCGGCGGTGTGGATGCTGGCATCGACAAGGATGTTGACAATGACATGGAGAATGTGCGATATGAGACTGGCCATGACGAACATCAGGAAGTTTGTGTAGGAGGTAACACCGATAAGGCTGCACCAAATGTCCCTCCACCAGAGGGAGGCATTGATCCAAATGTTGGGAGAGACACGAGGGATCCTCTCTCAAAGAGGGGTAGGGATCCAGGGGATGCTGCCTAGGGATCTGCTGGCAAGAGGCGTAAGGTCGATCTTGTTGCTGCTAGGAGGAGGTTCGATGTTTCATTACTGTTTTACTCTTTCTTTCTTTTTAACATCCCGGCTTTTTTTCTTGCTACATACTCCACAATTTTTGTGTCTCACACTTGTTTTTTTTGCAGTTTTTCCTTTCTTTTGCCATTTTTTATGTGCAGTGAGGCGACATCTGGTGGACGGTCAGTTAAGCAGAAACAAGCACCTACGCCAACCCGCCTTTCTGCCCGGCTGAAAAAGGGGGCACCCAATTTTGGTGCTACCACTTCCACTCGGTCGTCTCCTCATACATCGACGTCGAACACCGGGGATCCTATTGTGCTGGAAGACTTGAGGAAAACAAGCAAGAGGTGGGTTCTCATTTGTTAGTTAACTAATTTTCTTTGTTATTGAGCTACCTTCATTGTGTCGCGATAACAAAATGCATTCTCTTTGAAATTTTTCATGGCAATTGCAGCATGATGAGCTTGACAATTTATTCATAGTCCAAACACTAAATTTGTTTGATTCTTTCCTCAATAATATGCAATTTTAACTGCAGCCACCTTGGCAACTCTTTGTCTGCCCCTCATGGCAACTGCTAAAGTTGCCACATGGCAACTCTTACCTGTCACACATGGCAACTGCTAAATTTGAACCGAAGTTTGATACATGGCATCTCTTGTTTCTTCGACATGGCCACTACTTAGTAGACCACATGGCAACTCTTGTGTCCCTCCTATGGCAACTGATAGCTTCCACTCATGGCAATCACTTGTATGGAATGTGTGTTAATCCTTGCTTTTGTTTTTCAAATGGCAACTTTGGCAGTTAACTCTGGGCGACAAATGCCAGAGTTGAACTATAGTCTCTCGAGCAGCTAGTTGGATGGCTTGTGGCTCAAAGGAAGTTGTCCTTCCGGTGAACCTGTAGGGGCGTTCTGGTGAAAGACCCCTACCATAGATGTGTACTGTGGCCCAGAATTGATGGTTCTCACCGCTCATGGGCCCTTGATACACAACATACTCTGGGTGTTCTTCTAATGCAAAGGCACGGCGGGTGAGGTTTGCGAGCACGGTCACAAAACCTCCAAGGTTGGTTGTTGTGGTCTCATTGTGCACGACGGGGCCAGGCATTATGGCTTGGTTTTGGGGAAGAGGTTGTGTTGTGTTGTGTTGAGGCTAGCGTGCCCTTTTTTATAGAAAAAATGGGATGGAGTCTTCCTTCGCACGCTTGCGAATGGGACAATTTAGGTGTCGGTCACTGGCGCGTGATCGACAGGCTAGGCTGATTGGTTGGGTACCGACTACCAAAAGTGTCGGGGTCACTGTGTGGCTATCTTACACGAGAATCTTGGCCGGGGTTAGGTTAAGGTCTGGTGGTTTGGTTAGTCTAGATTTTTCGACCTGGCTAACATAGGATTAGCCAATGGTCAGCCTGGCTCTGATACCAAGTTTGTCAGGACCGGATTTTTGGGATATTAATTTCCCAGAAAATGGCCCTTGTGCTCACCAGCCCCAGGATTACTGTTAGCTGATGAGACACCAACTTGATACAGAAGATCCAAGCGGAATACAAATTATGTAGTACAAGACCATCCTGGCCTATGAGTACAACAAAAGGTTTCTAGTGGTTGATGGAGGAAGCGGTTTTTGGTTCATCAGCGTCTATGGGACTCCATTTCTCAGAGGAACAACTGACCAGGATAATTCCTATCTTCGCGAGGCTGCTTTTATCATTGCGTAGGTTCCGGTGCTATCATTGCATCGCTCCTCTCCATGCAAGAAATCTGGCCAAGACAATAGCCAGGGACAAGCCAGTGAGTACCTTGAATGTACTCGCAAAGATTATGAACACGGGTATAATATAACAAACGATAATCATGCTCTGAAATATTCTATGATCA
The DNA here is from genome assembly GCF_018294505.1 of Triticum aestivum. NCBI lineage: Eukaryota > Viridiplantae > Streptophyta > Magnoliopsida > Poales > Poaceae > Triticum > Triticum aestivum. The sequence continues at coordinate 219,220,782 of NC_057810.1, read as the reverse complement.
CAACATCGGTCATAAAATAAAATCTCTGATGCACACAAGCAGGTTATTTATATACATGAATATGCAATAACAAAGTAGTAATAAAATGCACCGATCGGGTGTCTGAAGGGACGCTCGAAAGGTCAGTAAATAACGAGCATGCCTCAGTCGGGCGTCCGAGTGACACCACATAAAGGTCTTATACGGTAAATAAATAACAAGCATGCCACAGTCGGGCGTCTAAGCGACACCACATAAAGGGCTTATAAAGTAAATAAATAACAAGCATGCCACAGTCGGGCGTCTCAGCGACACCACATAAAGGGCTCATAAAGTAAATAAATAACAAGCATGCCACAGTCGGGCGTCTCAGCGACACCACATAAAGGGCTTATAAAGTAAGTAAATAACAAGTATGCCACAGTCAGGCGTGTAAGCGACACCGCATAAAGGGCTTATAAAATAATCACAATGAATATCCAGGAGGTAGAACCGTCCTAGGGATACTCGATAATTCAAATAATATAATGGGTTAGTCCATAATAAAAATAAACATAATCATCACATGTCACAAGTCATGTTCCAAGTTCTGGTTTAACAGTTCTCCTCCGAAGACCGACACTAAGACCGACACTTGACCCATCCCAGACTGTAGTCCTTAACCACGGACACAGCTATTCGAATAGATATAAACTCTGCAGAGGGTGTACTCTTTACCCACGAGTAACGGATTCCTTTAGTCCATCGGGACTTAATTCCATCTACGGTCTTTTAATTGAAAACACACCTGACCGCACACACCAGCCTAACTTACCGGTGTCAGGAATCACCCACGACACCTGTTAAGCAAAACTCTAAGTGGGGAGGCTACAACCTCGATTAGCATGGGATCACAAAATTTATACCGCGCGCAAACTAGGGGGAGCTACCCCTTCGGCTACAACCAAAAACACCCATGCTCCCGGACCAGGTGGCATGCTTACCGGAGGCCTCCGGTATCTTCCACCATGGCTTCTCTGTACGGTGTGTGCTAGGAAAGGAGTTGACAACTTACTGAACCGTACCCTACCTGTGGCAGGAACAAGTGGTAGTACGAAACAAGTATGGGGGGTTACCGGAAAAAGACTCGATCTATGGTCGACTCAGGAGGTTTAAGTATTTCATGCATGGTTAGCATAACAAATATGTTTCAACCAACACACAAAGTCACCACTCGTCATGCCTCACTTTGCCGTACTGGACACAACCGTCTCAACAAAGACCGGAGACAAGCTCGTGTCTACCCAAGACAGAGGCTCTCCCGACTTCCTCCCGGTAGGCATGAAAGGTATACGAGAGTGTCTACTATCACAATATATTCAATGCCAACATCACAGAATCATCAATATGCACATATGAGTATGATCATATTATCACATGAAATAACGGAAACTTCGGGTCAAGGTGGTATTGCGATCGTATCAAACAACACACAACAATATTATGCCAGGGTTCAGAATGCTTGCCTTCAAGTGGTGGTGAGGCAGGCGGCATTCCAAACTTTTGAAAGTTTTTCTTCTTTCTCCAAAAATCCTATTTACGAAAATTTGAAATTAACACATAGTTTAAAAACAGCACAAAAAAGTTGTTTGCAAAATTTTCAAATAAATATGAAAATAAACTAGACAATATTTGGGAAACAATAGAAAAAGAATCTTCCTATGGACTTATATTTAAGAAGATAAGCCCAGTCAAAGTTTAGTCAAGTTTTGTTTTTAAAAGAAACAGAAAAAGGAAAATGGTTCGCCTGGAATACGTCTTCTGAGATTGGTCGCGTACTTACCCGAAATACGCTTCCACCAGAGGAAAACGCATTAGCCGGGTTGCTCCACTAGTGGCTTGGGCTTGCTCACCGACAGAGATAGGGGATGATTCCAACGGCGATCCCCAGCAACCCAAGCCACCATTCGACACGCTCGTGATATGGGGATGATCGGGGGAAGGCACCGCATCTATCTGCAGTGGTTAGGAGCGCGGGGGAGCTTGTAGGTGAGAGCACCTTCCTCCATGGCGAAGGGGAAGCTTCGGGAGGGAATGGGGCTTTGAACACCTCGAGTCCTGGGCAAATTTGGATGCTGGAAAGGGTCCTCAGGGTCGTGATGGAGGTAATGGTGGTGATAGGGCAGAGGGAGGGGCTCTGTTGGTGTCAGAATGAACAGAAGGGCGGCGGTGAGCATCTCGGCCGGAGGTGAAGGAGATGGCCTCTGCGGTTCAATTTGATGCGCGGGATCAGTCTAAGGGGAAGACACGGTGCTACCTAAGGCTGACAGAGTGAGGGAGTTTCATTTTATAGGCGCCAGAGGTCGGTTCGTCAGCTGCCCGAGGATAAGCACAACGGCGGCGGCACTATTGCAGAGCAGGGGAGGTGGGGGCTGGCTAGCAGAGCTTGCAGAGGTAGGCGACGGCGTTGTGGGTGAGCACGGAGGGCGGGGGTACTCGGGGGTGCACCAGGTGGCCCGTACGGCACCGACCATAGCAGGCGGCGATGGCGGCTAGCTTCTGGCTTGCCGGAGATGTGGCGAGGGGCTGTGGTGCTCGTGAGGGGGTACATGTCGAGGCTTGGCCCTACGCTGCGAGCGGCAGAGGGTTAGGATAAGCTCGGGGAATAGACCAGGGGCGCGGCGGCTCGGGCGCGGCACGTGCAAAACGCGCGCTCTGGCCGCGCTTCGGGCACGCACGGCAATCGTTCTACGAAATTCCAACGTGACCAAACTTGCTTGAATGCCAATGCAAATCAACAGACCTAGGTCAGAGACAGTCATAAGGCTACTAGACAACCTGGTTTGGCAAAACAAGCAGGTTCAATGTGTAAACAAAAAATTATGCCAAAACTGGCCATGCACACCAGGTGCTTGACAAATTGCCAAGGGCATGTAGGCAACTCTTGGGGTGGCCAAAAACTCCAGTTTGGGGTCTCTTTAGATGTAGGTGAGGGTGACAAGGTCATTTGGTCAAAACCAGAAACTTGATAGTGCAAGTTTTGCAAATCTTCAGTTTTGGACAGAAAGAAAAAGGCCTTATTGCATGCACTTAAAATCCTCCAATGGGTCCACTCTCCTGGACTTAAGGGTTTGGCAGGGTGGTCTATAAGTAGGAAAAAGGATCATGGCTAAAAGGGCAAGTTAAAATGTGGTTGCAGTACAAAGCACCAAGCTGAACCAGAATGAAGATGAGGTTGATTTACTCAAATTTTTCAAAGAACATCACTGGGGTTTTGCATAAAGTTGAATAATATACTACTACCATCATCCCATAATTTTGGTGGAAGCTTTAAAGAAAAATTTAAATAGGTTGTAGTGCAAAATGGCCAACTGGACCAGATTTGAAAATCTCCAATGAATAGAAGATATTTTTGCATAAAAGTGATTTAAAAACATCACATGACATCTCCAAATTTTGGTTGGAATTTTAAATAAATTTATCAAATGGTTGTAGTTCAAATAGGACCCTAAAACCATGGGAAACCATTTTTAGAGAAATAAAGATCAGGAAGAATAATTATATAATTAATTCCTCTGATAAAAAGAAAAGTTTTTCTTGAGAGGGTATACAAGTCCAACAATACATTTGGAAAGTTTTCAGTTGGGGTAAAAACTCCATAATAACAGAGAAAAGAATGGTTCTGAAATCAAAAGAAAATCTAGAAAATAAAAGTTTAAGTTTCTTGGCAAAATTTTAATTAACAAAACAAGGTCAAAATTTTGGGGTGTCACACGAAAACGACATACTCATTGGGCTCCGGCGTAGGGATGACCTGCCCTGGAGCAGGAAGCATGTGCTGGATATCTGCGGTCAGGTATCCGACCTCCCTAAGCTTTGCAATGTCCTTCTCTTCAATCAAGGAGGCCACCCACCGGCCTTGAGGGTCAGATCTGGACATATTGGAGGATTCTGGGGGGGGGTGGAGCTTAGGTTTTGGGTGTTAGAACTCGAGGTGCGAGAAGGCGCGATGAAGGTGAAAAAAGAGGCGTAGGTCTCGACCCCTTTATAAAGAAGGTGAATATCAAGAGTCCCCGGTGCGACCGTTTGAGGCTTATCTAAAAACACACGGGTTATACCAACAGCCGTCGTGGGGTCATACATGCTCATAATGATGGAAAATCCCGTAATAAGAGGAACATGATCTCTGCCTCGACAGGACGTGCCAATAAAACCGCCTCGTAACACGAGTCATTGTGGGGTAGGAAATGTCGGTTCGCGTTGGACCGAGCCACGATGCAAGGGCACGACGCATGAAGATTGCCAGCAAATCAGATCTGTACCATGTGTAGATCATCTTGCAGATCCGGACACGGTCTACGTGTTCGATAACCACTTTGGAGTATTCGAATGAGGAACCCGCCTTGCAATGCCGAAAACAATACTACGCGCCGGACTCATCGTCATTGAAGCCTGGTTCAGGGGCTACTGAGGGAGTCCTGGATTAGGGGGTATCCGGACAGCCGGACTGTGTACAACATCCGGACTATTGAAGCATGAAGATACAAGACTCAAGACTTCGGCCAGTGTCCGGATGGGACTCTCCTTTGCGTGGAAGGCAAGCTTGGTGATCCGGATATTGTGTTTCCTTTCTTGTAACCGACTCCATGTAAACCCTATCCCTCTCCGTTGTCTATATAAACCGGAGAGGTTGGTCCGTAGAAGGCCGATCACAATTACAATCATACCATCATAGGCTAGCTCTTAGGGTTTAGCCTCTACGATCTTGTGGTAGATCTACTCTTTTACTACCCATATCATCATTATTAAACAAGCAGGAAGTAGGGTTTTACCTCCATCGAGAGGGCCCGAACCTGGGTAAACATCTGTGTCCCTTGCTTCCTGTTACCATCAGCCTTGACGCACAGATCGGGACCCCCTACCCGAGATCCGCCGGTTTTGACACCGACAACAACCTCGATGTCGTAGACGACATCCGCAACATGCCAGAATACTCTAGCCCGCTGATTGAAAGGCTCCATCCAGGCCCAGTCATCTTCATCAGATTCCTCGGCGGCCACCTCGCTGACATCGGGCGAAGAGGACGCAATAAAGATTTTTGGGCCATTCGCTCCTCGAGCTCCCCGGGAAGCGTAGCCGGGCTTAGGCTGCAACGCTCTGGAGTGGGGGATGGGGGTGGGGATGGGGATTTGTGGGAAATGGGGCATTTTGCAGGCGTCATCTATGAAACGTAGGGAGACGAGGGTATGTATATCAGTGGGTAAACTGCACGGGAAGACCGGCAGAGGTTGAAGATGGAGGCGGCACGGCGGCGGCGGTGACCTAGCTAGGTTTCAAGCGAGGGAGTGGTGGTGTGTATGTGTGTGAGCGGGGGATTTGGGGCGAGCGAAGGATTTGGGGTGTGTGTGCGTGGAGGGGGTCCAAGGTGGTGTTTGAGGAAATGTCGGGGGTACTGAAATTTTTACTAGGCAGGAGTAAAATGGCAGGGCCACCGAAAATTTGGATTAAGGGATTGAAGAAGAGCGGGACGGGAGTAACGAACATCACACACGGTTAAAACATAACAATCGTGTGCTATCAAACAGAAAAACACTACAGCCGAGCAGATATTTTTGAGATTGCGAGGGACGCATGCGGGAGTAAAATGCTGGGGCTACTAAAAATTTGGATCTAATGATTGAAGCAAAGCGGGAGTAACAGACATCGCACATGGTCCACACATACTAATCGTGTGCTATCAAACAAAAAAAACCATCTAGGCGGGTAGATATATTCGAGATTGCGAGGGACACAGGGAGTAGATATTTTTGAGAGGGGCAGGGAGGCCTCGTGGAGCCCAATCTACTATGATCATGTGGGTGACAGGGGCAGGGGTGTGGCACATGGGTAGTGAGGGAGTCCTGGACTAGGGGGTGTCCGGATAGCCGAACTATCATCATTGGCCGGACTCCGAGACTATGAAGATACAAGATTGAAGACTTCGTCCCGTGTCCGGATGGGACTTTCCTTGGCGTGGAAGGCAAGCTGGATGTGTTGTAACCGACTCTGTGTAACCCTAGCCCTCTCCGGTGTCTATATAAACCGGAGGGTTTTTAGTCCGTAGGACGAACGGCAATCATACCATAGGCTAGCTTCTAGGGTTTAGCCTCCTTGATCTCGTGGTAGATCCACTCTTATACTACCCATATCATCAATATCAATCAAGCAGGAGTAGGGTTTTACCTCCATCGAGAGGGCCCGAACCTGGGTAAAAACATCGTGTCCCTTGTCTCCTATTACCATCCGCCTAGACGCACAGTTCGGGACCCCCTACCCGAGATCCGCCGGTTTTGACACCGACATTGGTGCTTTCATTGAGAGTTCCTCTGTGCCGTCACAATCAGGAAGGATGCCTCTTCCCGTCTTTAAAGACAGTACTGTGGCCAACGGAGCTTTGGCCACCAGCCAAACTATCCGGCTAGGTGGTTTTCTTATGACCGCCTGTTCGGCCGCCGCTCCGACAATGACCTCTCGGGTCATCAAAAGCGATCTTCACGTCAACTCGAAATTCGCCGAGCAGCTAGATCCGATGGACTCTCCTCCGTAAATGAGCTCTTGGATCGCATCGCCGTCCTGGGAGTCGCTACAGACTACGATCTGATTGGGCTTAAAACCGATCTGAGAGAGATTAACTCTCCCCAGGCTACCCACCACATTGCTGTGGTAGAGGAACAACGCGGCGACTCTTCTTCTATATTAAAGACCAGTTATGTCCGGATTCTTGATCCCTCCATGCCGGATTCCCGTGGAGGGACGGACATCAATCAAGTACTGAACCTAAAGTCAGGCAGCGGACCAGATTCGTTGGACAACATCCAGCAATCCAAGCTTCCAAATTCGGAAACTTTTCGGCCCTTGAGCCTCAGATTGGGCGGGGTTCCGAATTTAATTCCACCCGCCCACCCAAACACAAGCGATCTATCTCAAATCCGGCAAGAGCCCGCTGAAACAGTACATCATTACTGGGCCAGATTCCTCCTGGTTATGGACAGGATAAAGGACTGCCGTGAGGAAAGCGCAATCTCAATTTTTTGCAACAATTGCACGGACCAGGGAATCATGAACACCATAAGTTGTCGTGAAATTACACGCTTCGCCAACCTGGCGTCCATAGTACGAAAGTACTGTGCGATGGAGAGTGCCTGGAAAACCGAAACTAAGTTTTAGGACAATCCGGCTCCGAACACAACCCTAGTCCGGAATAAAAGGGTGCATCATGCGCAGGCACCTGAGACAAAAACCAAAAAGCAAAACCCCCCTAAAGGGCACGGAAACGTACTGGAGGGATGGCTCAGCGGACCCTGTAAAATCCATAATACAGAGGGCGCCACTCCAACACATAGCCTTCTAGCATGTTGGATACTACGGCAGGTGGCCAAAAGTGGCGAAGAGCTTCTAGCCCCGGAGAACCAGCCCAACAGTACCAGTACAGTATTAACAGTCTTCGAGACTTTCTCATCAAATAATATGCGGAAACGAACACTCCGCAGCCTCGCCGAAGTCTACCAAGTAGCAACAATAAATCCATGGAGCGACACGGCTATCACCTTCAACACCAGCGACGAACCTAAATTCCGAACAGCCCGAGCACCAGCCGCATTGGTCCTCAGTCCAATAGTGGACGACTTTCATCTTACCAAGGTACTCATGGATGGCGGCAGCGGATTAAACCTCATCTACGAGGAAACCCTTCGAAAAATGGAAATAGACTGGAGCCGCATTGAGCGAAGCAGCACAACCTTTAGAGGAATAATCCCTAGTCGGGAAGCACGCTGCACAGGAAAAATTACACTAGATGTGGTGTTCGGCTCACCGCACAATTACAGGTCCGAGGAGGTCACGTTCCAAGTGGCCCCGTTTAGCAGGGGATATCACACTATATTAGGGCGAGATGCATTCACAATTTTTCAAGCTATACCCCATTACGGCTACATGAAGCCTAAAATGCCCGAGCCCAATGGAATCATCACTCTTGTCAGTGATCCGGACATAGCACTCCACGCCGAAAATAGGACAGCCGCACTAGCCCTAGAGGCACTATCCGAAGCCCTAGCGGCAGAGGAACTCACTACGCTGCGCTCCATGGTGAACAGGGACGATGTGATACTTGATAAGAGATCCAAGTCCACCTCTTTTAAACCAGCGGACGAAATAGTCAAATTCCAAGTCCATCCAACGGACCCCACAAAGACAGCCTCCATTGGGGCACAATTAAACCCTGATGTAGACGCCGCTCTATGAGAATTCCTTCGGGAAAATTGGGACATCTTTGCCTGGCACCCTTTAGATATGCTAGGAATCCCACGCAGGTTGGCAGAACACAGCCTAAACATCCTAAAAGGATTCAAGCCAGTCAAACAGGCTCTTCGGCGATTTCCCGAACCCAAAAGACAGGCAATGGGAGAGGAGCTAGCCAAACTATTAGAAGCCGGATTCATCAGAGACATAAAACATCCGGACTGGCTAGCGAACTTGGTAATGGTACCAAAAAAGGACAAATCCTGGCGCCTGTGTGTCGATTTTAAAGACCTTAACAAGGCTTGTCCAAAGGATCCTTTCCCCCTTCCCCGCATCGATCAAATCATCGATGCTACCGGAGGGCACGATTCATTGTGCTTCCTTGATGCATACTCCGGATACCATCAAATCAAGATGGCAGAGACAGACCAGGCCACAACGGCATTCATTACTCCATACGGACCATTCTGCTTCAACACAATGCCCTTCGGGCTCAAAAACGCTGGCGCAACATATCAACGCATGATTCAGACATGTCTGGCAACCCAGATCGGCAAAACAGTGGAGGGATACATAGACAATGTAGTCGTCAAGACCAAACACGTCGAAACTCTAGTAGACGATTTGAGGCTCACATTCGACAACCTCCGAGCATATGACATTAAGCTCAACCTGGAAAAATGCGTTTTCGGCGTACCAGCCGGAAAGCTCATGGGCTTCATTGTATCCGGTAGAGGAATTGAAGCAAACCCAGCCAAGATCCGAGCTCTGTCATAGTTGGATATCCCAAAAGACCTCAAACAAATAAAAAATTGACTGTATGCATGGCGGCTCTAAGCCGCTTCATCTCTCGCTTGGGAGAAAAGGCATTGCCCCTTTATCGCCTCCTCCGACGCACCGAACACTTCGAATGGACGGATGCTGCCACGGTCGGACTCGAAGAAATAAAGGCCATATTGGCAACAAATCCGGTCCTGGCCGCGCGCAACTTGGGCGAACCAATGTTATTATATATCGCGACAACACATCAAGTTGTAAGCGCGGTGCTCGTCGTCGAACAAGAAACAGAAGGACACAAATTCCCTCTTCAAAAACCAGTGTACTACGTATCCACTGTCTTAACTCCATGCAAGTCCCGGTATCCACATTATCAAAAGATAGCGTACGCGGTGTTCATGGCATCCCGGAAGCTGCGACACTACTTTCAAGAGTGTTCAATAACAGTGGCCTCCGAAGTACCTCTCAACGACATTATAAACAACCGCGACGCGACGGGCAGGATTGCAAAATGGGCCATTGAGATCTTACCATTCGACATAACCTACAAACCGCGGCGAGCTATAAAGTCGCAAGTTTTGGCCGATTTCATCGCTGAATGGACCGAAGCCAAACTCCCTAAAGAGTACGGCGCATACTCCAATTGGATCATGCATTTCGACGGCTCCAAAATGTTGGCCGGCTTGGGGGGTGGCATCGTCTTGACGTCCCCAACCGGAGACACCGTCCAATACGTACTTCAGTTAATGTACACGGACTCCAACAATGCAGCCGAATACGAGGCCCTTCTACATGGTCTCCGGATGGCAATCTCCATGGGCATTCAACGCCTAGAGGTCCGCGGGGATTCAAACCTCGCAATATCCCAAGTAAATGGAGACTTTGACGCCAAGGATCCGAAAATGGCAGCCTACTGTAACGCCGTCTTAAAAATGTCAGCTCGGTTCGAAGGACTCGAATTCCACCATGTAGCCCGGGATAATAACCAGGCGGCCGACGTGTTGGCACGCATCGGCGCAAAGCGCGACGCCGTCCCTCCAAACATCTTCCTGGAGCAGCTTTTTAAGCCATCCGTATTATGGGAAGAGGAGTCCGGAAACAACAACCCGGAACCAACCGCACGACCCAACGCTGAACATTCTGACACAATCGGTGGCTCAGCCAATGAAATAACACCTTCAGCCCACGAAATAATGGCAGTCATTGCCCCGTGGACGGAACCATTCCTAGCCTACTTAATTAGACAGGAACTTCCCGAAGACCAAAACGAGGCCCGCTGCATAGTACGGCGATCTAAAGCCTACAAGGTCCATGAGGGAGAGCTTTATAAGAAAAGCACAACCGGAGTCCTTCAAAGGTGCATCTCCGAAGAGGAAGGGCAAAATCTTCTGGCTGAAATTCACGCCGGACTCGGCGGGCACCACGCTGTAGCCCGGGCCCTTGTAGGCAAGGCCTTCCGTACAGGATTTTATTGGCCGACGGCCCGGGCAGATGCTCAGGACTTAGTCCAACGACGCGTCGGTTGCCAGCTCTTTGCTAATCAAAGCCACATGCCACCCACCGCCCTCAAAACTATACCCATCACTGTTCGCGGTCTGGGGGCTTGACATGGTTGGACCCCTTAAAGGGGGAACCCACAAGCCAAAATACCTATTGGTCATGGTGGACAAATTCACCAAATGGATAGAGGCCAAGCCAGTTAAAACGGCCGAAACCGGACCTGTGATAGACTTCATATCTGGGGTAGTACACTGTTATGGTGTCCCCCACAACATCATCACTGATAACGGCACGAACTTCACGGCCGACGAGGTTAAACTCTGGTGCAAAAATATGGGCATCAAGCTCGACTACGCTTTAGTCTATCACCCTCAAACTAACGGTCAAGTCGAACGAGCAAATGGTCTAATCATGAGCAGCATCAAACCCAGGTTAGTGCGGTCCCTCATGGAATCTAACATGCACTGGGTGGAGGAGCTCGACTCCGTACTCTGGGGTCTGCGGACCACGCCAAACCGCACTACCGGATTCAGACCATTTTTTATGGTATACGGCGCAGAGGCAGTCTTGCCCTGCGATATAATTCATGACCCACCTCGCGTTCGCATGTACGAGGAAAGAGAGGCCGAGTTGGATCGGCAGGACAGTTTGGACGCCTTAGAAGAGGAGCGCGACATGGCAAAAGCTCGTTCCGCATTCTATCAGCAGCAGGCTCGAAGATATCAAAGCAGAGAAGTACGGGCCAAAACTTACAATGTTGGCGAACTAGTTCTACGCCTGCCGGACAAGAAAAAGGACAAACTCAAGCCCAAATGGGAAGGCCCCTTCATCATCGACCAAGTCCTGACCGGCGGAGCATACCGTCTATGAAACGCATCGGACAACCGACTCGAGCCGAACCCATGGAACGCAGCCCGTCTCCAAAGATTCTACGCCTAGCGCCGGACACAGAGTTCGTCTCCTTCCTCCGTCCACATTTTATACTTTAGTTGTCTTCTGTTTCTCTCTTTTTCCCTCCCTTTTTTGTAAAGCCTTTGAGGGCTGATCTGCGCATTGTTCGCACACACTTGACGTGCTACTCGCACTCATTATACCTGGGGGCTTCTTTAACAGAAGCTTATTTCTACGGGCTTCATGCCCAACACATGTGTCACACTTCCGCATGTACCTTTTATTCACCATTATATGCACCGATATGACTTAAGTTTTGGCCAAGCTGGGTTGCCTGGCTCCTGTGCTTACCCCTACATTCCCGATTTTCCAGCTAGGAGGTAAAGGGAGCACCTCTGCGATTGTTACTGCCGGGTCAGCTGGATGTGTACCTCAGACTGGGTGAAGCCGAAAGCTAGCGTTCTTAAGGGAATATTCGGCCGGTGACTTGAAAGATGATTTCTTACTTATTTATTTATCTGCCCCTAGATACTTTTCTGCTCTTTTCGCAGTCCGAACATGCACTTTAGGGCATGCCTCCCAGGGAAAGGAACCCCTAACGGAACTATTCTCCCTAGAAGATGTTTCTTACTAACCATGTAATATAACATAACTAGTTGGGCACTTGTCTGATAAAGCACTAATGACCCCTACGCCTGGTCTCCATGCATGCCCCAGTTTTTACATAACCGTGAGGGTATTTGGACACACTCCGGACTGTTGGGTCCCGAGGTTGAAGCGAAAAGGTCCGCAAAGACAAACAATCTACAATCCGGCTAGAAGGCATTTTACATGTCATTTTAAATAACATCGTCAAATTGACTGATTGTACTCCTCTTCAATCCCATCTAATAGGCTGTCTAGTTTACAGTCCCATTGGGAATACTTCGTGGCCAACTCTACTTGGCCGTACATTAAGCTCACAGGGATCTCCTTCCCATTGGGCCCCATAGGTCCGACCTCGGCCATGTGGTTTGGATCAGCCTTCGTGTACCGCATCTTCACCATGGCCCAGGCCTCCCTGGAGCCTTGACGGCAGGCCAATATCTTCCACAGATGGAAGCACTGCCATGCTCCCTGAAGCTTCTCCGCAAGGCCTCCAAGACCCTCGGGTAGGGAGACGGACGGCCATAAGGCCTGGACGACGCCGCTCATCGCTTGCCGAACACGTTCGTGCATTTGCAGCAGCTCGGGAAGTAGGTCACCCGTGGAACCGGGCATTTCCTCCGCAGGACGACCTGTGAGCACACCTACAGACACATTTCTATCAATCGACTTCCTCACCGAACTCTTCTTTTCAAAAGAGTTTGCTCAAGCACTTACTGTAAATGCCGCGACGAAGCCGCCGATTCTCCTTTACGGAGTCAGACAGCTGGACCCGAACATCTTTTAGTTCTTCGCCCTGCTAGGTGTTGGCATCTTGGAGTTTGTTCCTCTCCTGCTGCACCCTCATAAGCACCTTCTCGCCGGCCTTCAGCTGGCGCAGTAGATGTTGCTTGTTCGAATCTAGTCCGGCACCATCTGCAATATTATTGTCAGACTTATACACACGCCGCACTTCATAAACTACTTATCTTTTCGAAGTATGTATTACCAAAGGGGGTCTCTGTGGCTCCCCCTGCGGCGGCTAGTGCGGCCTCAAGTTGGGCCTTGCACTCTTGAAGCTCCTGGGACAGGTGGGTATTCTTCTCTGTGAGATCCTGCATATCAAATGATCCTTAAATCAGTTATTCTAACTATTTTAAGTCTCGGGGGCTACTGGCATATATAACTATTAAAATTCCTCATCCGTATGTCTTTCACATACTGCTCCGTGGCTCTGGTTAAACCATCTCGAGCGGCACGGAGGTGCGCGTCTCCCGCATTAAAGGCATTCAACGCCTCCGGGGAGAAACACGCGTCACGAAGAACTGTTCGGCGGCGCCTGTGATTCATGGCACTCTCCACCTCAGACCTGGTGGCGGACAGCCTGTCGGCATCCTCCGTTGGAGGAGCATCCGGCTCACGCCCTGTGTTCGCCTCCCCCTCCGGACCAGGCGTTGGAGCCTGGCTGGCGGAGGCTTGATTGGCAACCTCTCCGGGCACAGTCCGGTGAGCGCTCTTTCTCCTGGAAAAATCATGAGCATTAATATACCTCCCAGGAATCTTTCCCTTAAATACGATGGTGCGCCATACCGTTGCGGCGATGTTTCGATTCGCGCCGCACACCTCTTCCGCCTGCTAGGCCGAACTGACCCTTGTTGGTCGGCCGCCGCGGGTTTGGCTTTCGACCTTAAAGGCACCTCCTGCGGGGCACCGTTGGTATACGGTGGTCAGAAATAAGCATGGATGAGCAATGATGTCAGGACCCCGGTCACAGTTACCTGGGAAGCCGAAGATAAACCGGGGTAGTCGACCGTAATAGCGACCAAAGCATTGTCCATGCTAAGTTGGTGGAACACCCCATCGATCAGCTCCACCTCTATGTCCGGATCCTCTTCGGAGGCCGGATCAAGGGATCGTCCCGGATCCTCGGGTTGTGGAGTCAGGCTGTGTATGCCCTCTACGTCCCGGCGCAGTTCCTGCGTCGAAATCACAAAGTAAGACACTTAACTTTGGAAATATGGATCGGATAGATAAACGTCCGCTTACCCAGCTCCGAGGGTTATTCATGGAGAATCCATTCAATGGACTCGCGTGGAGGAAGTCCTCTTTCTCCCCCTTGTACAAGCCGGACAGGATCTTCACCAGATCGGCAACCGATCCCGGCCCCTTGCAGCCATGACGGGTGGCGTCATCCTCTCCGTTGAAATCCCACATGGGGTGGCCCCTATACTGGAGCGGCTGCACCCCTCGCATGATGCACGTGGCCATGACTCCAATCATGGTCAATCCGGAATGAGCCAGTAACCTTATCCGGCCCATCAAATATTGGACGCCCCTATCATTCTCCCGTTGAGGACTCCGCGGGCGCCAACTCAGGCGTTTCTTCAGAGGAGCGTTGCTGAACTCCGGGAGGCCAATCCGAACTGGGTCCGGCAGTGGGGCATCTTCCATATAAAACCATTCCGAAGGCCAGTCTTCAGACGCCTTCTTCGGGGTTCCGGATAGGTATCCGGTCCCGGCGATGCGCCATATTTCGGCTCTGCCCACTTGATATATCAACCCCTCGTGAGAACGGGGTACGAGGCAAAACAGTCTCTTCCATAGCAACACGTGGAAGAGGGACATTATTGGATGTGGAAGCCAAGGAGTGCAACATTTAAGGAAGCCGGACACTATTCGGCAAGCACATGGAATTTGGAGGAGAACCCGCCTTACAAAGCCGAAGACAATATATGCGCCGGACTCATCATCATTGAAGCCTGGTTCGGGGGCTACTGAGGGAGTCCTGGACTAGGGGGTGTCCGGATAGCCGAACTATCATCATTGGACGGACTCCTAGACTATGAAGATACAAGATTGAAGACTTCGTCCTGTGTCCGGATGGGACTTTCCTTGGTGTGGAAGGCAAGCTTGGCAATACGGATGTGTAGATCTCCTACCATTGTAACCGACTCTGTGTAACCCTAGCCCTCTCCGGTGTCTATATAAACCGGAGGGTTTTTAGTCCGTAGGACGAACAACAATCATACCATAGGCTAGCTTCTAGGGTTTAGCCTCCTTGATCTCGTGGTAGATCCACTCTTGTACTACCCATATCATCAATATCAATCAAGCAGGAGTAGGGTTTTACCTCCATCGAGAGGGCTCGAACCTGGGTAAAAACATCGTGTCCCTTCTCTCCTGTTACCATCTGCCTAGACGCACAGTTCGGGACCCCCTACTCGAGATCCGCCGGTTTTGACACCGACAGGTAGTCCTAGGGAACCATGTCTATTTCGTACCCGATCACAAACGGTTGCTATGTCTGACTCGTCTACTGTTTATAAATTTGGCAAAAAAATGCGGGAAAGGGTCAGAACACGAACACACTTGAATGTGGACTAAATATATGTATGAAAATGGTGGTTTGATGTTCAAATACCAATGCACAACTTTGATGTGGCACCTGTCGCACAAAGCGCACGTTATTATTGCTAGCCCACCCCCCCCC
>NC_057810.1:219141725-219204839 GCF_018294505.1 Triticum aestivum | reverse complement strand
TGTGTGTGTGTGTGTGTGTGTGTGTGTGAAAATGATGTGGCGTGTGATATTTAAATAACCAAATCACAAATTTAATGTGGCACATGTGCATAGCAAATTAACCGGACATCCCTGACCCGACGGAGGTTCATCTAGTGCAAAGTAGTACTGTGCCCCCCCACACACTCTTTTAATCGGTGGGAGGGGGAATCTCACCAAGGCGTATTGTAAGACTGACCTAGAAGAATCACCACCTTGGTCGTATAACCTCTCTTGTTGTTGGGTCAAAGTCATGCATGGAAGTCCACATGCGTCCCCACAAAATAGGCTAGCTTGTCGTCGATAACCATGCGAGGGAGTGCCTGAAGACAACCACCGCATGCATTTAGCCCAATGCAAATATATGTATGAAGTGCCATGTGGTGTTTGAATATACCCAATGCACAACTTTGATGTGGTACCATGCTTTTGGAACTGGAAAGTCCCCAGACGGAGCGAGGGTTCATGACACGTATACTATATAGAGAGAGATTCATGTGTATCCCTCGAACTTAGGTCTCGAATCTCACCATGATCGATGTACAACTATACGGTAACGTGAACCAAGAGAAGAAGAATCGACCATGTAACCTCTCTCGCGTTGTTGTCGAAGTGATGGACGTCCATGCGGGCCCACGAATATATAGGTCGTTGAAGATAACCAAGTGAGGGAGAGTGTCCAAAGACAACCACTGCATGCATGTGCCCCTAACATATGTATGGACATGCGTGCTGCATGCATATATGTTTGAATACCAAAAGCACAACATTTTGATGTGGCGCATGCATGCGTCAAAAATCTCACAGTCCCCACACAGATCTGGTTCATGATGCGTCGCGTGCTTGCCCCCCTCGACCCCGTGGGAGGGATTCGTGCGCACACATGCGCTCAAAGTATAATATGTTATCTCTCACATCATGACATGCATGTACCTTACCGTATAAGGCGAACGGAAATTTAATCCTCTCCTAACTATAAGTCAAAGTAACCTCTTTCGATGTCAGTCAAAGTGATTGACCAAACGGGCACACAGAGATGGACGAAGCATCTCGCCGATAACCTCGTGAGTGAGTGCTAGAGGACAACCGCCATTGCTTGCTTGTGGGCCAAACACATGTATGGATATGTGTGGTTGTGATGTTTGAATACCTAATATATATGCAGAACTTTGATGTCACCTGCCTCAGAAACCTTCAAGTCCCCCACACGAACCGAGCTTCATGACACTCAGTATATATATGCCGCCCCCTCCCCTCTTCAACACATAATATATACTCATATGTACTATAACACAACCCGAAAATAATCCTCATTGTGCGTCAAATTACCTTTCTCGTTGTGTCATATATTAGATGGACAACGACCTCGCGCGCCCATGGGGGGAAGTGTCACAGGCGAATGAGTGACAATCATCATCCGCACGTGGCCCAATGTGTCATTGATGTTTTTAATACCCAATATGCACAAATTCTTTGTGGCACCTGCCTAGGAAACCAAAAAGTCCCCACACGGAGCAAGATCATTCATGACGTGTGTGTAGTATGTGCTGCCCCGGCTCCCTCCTCCCCTCTTCGACGCATACTATATACTCCTACCGGAACACAACCCACAAAAAACCTCCTTGTTGGGTCAAAGTGACGGAGGACAACCTCACGGGCCCACAGATGGAAGCATCGCACGCGAGTGACTGCCCTATATGACGTGTAGTATATGTTGCCCTCGACCACCCTCTTCAACGCATACTATATATATATACTCATACCGTACGTAACAAAAACCAAAAAATGTCCATCCTTGTTGGTCAAATTAACCTCTCTCACTGCATGTCATAGTGCTGGACGGCGACCTCGCGGGCCCATAGAGAGTGTCACACGCGAGTGAGTGTCCTAGGACCACCGCGTGCATGTGGCCCAAAGATGCATGTCAAACTTTTTCTGCAGCGAACATGCAACCAAAGGAGTTTAGTGTTAAAATTGAAAAAAATAGATAACCTTTGTCTGTTTTTATACATTGATTGATTTACCAGGGATTTAATGTGCAAAAATCAAATTTGATCTACATGAGACCCGTGATAATGCACGAAAATGGATTGCAAAATCATATGTGTACGTGTCCCTGGGTGCATGTTTAGTCCCCATGCAAGAAATTTCTAAGATCGAGAATCTAGATTTAAAATCCAGTAAATCCAAAACTAAGTTGAAATTCAAGAAACTTATCGTGGTGTCATATGAACACTAATAGACTGTGATATTTTTTTCAAATTTGAGACAAGTTTTGATATAATCTTCTTACTGACAGGAAATTATCAATAATTATCAACAAATATCGCAAATGGACTCTTTATTTGAATCGTGTGCATTAGACCAACAATGTATGTGTCGTGCTTCGGTTCAGCAATAAAGCGGCAGAATTAATCATAAAAAAGGAAAAATAAACATAATACTTGACGTGCACGCGTTCCATGTGCCGTATGAGCACGCATGAGTTGACGAGATGCATGCTAGTAGTCCGCCGTGCAGGCAGACTGTGAGGTCGAGGCATGCGCATGTTCACTACGCACTCACAGTGGGGTGTGCTAGTAGCTGTGTGAAATATTGGTAGGCATGCCAGCAGTCCGCTGCGTAGGGTCACCGGGAGGCGAGACAGCCCTTTGACCCTGCCCACCTCGCTCCCACTGCTCCATATTAATGGCACGCCCGATCTACTGGTCATAATAGGTGGCCGCACCCCCTGTCCATAGTTGTCAACGTCGCATGGTGTGTATTAGGATTTTGCCGAAGCACACCATCAGTGGGAGTGGGGACGCCGGGGCAGGTGAAGCACCCGCGCAACGCATGAAGCTGGGCGCAGAGGTTGTTGTCATCACTGACGAGGTATTGCACGGATAGCAACGCGACATTGACTTCGTCGCCGTCATCGTGCCTCCCCAGCTGGAGGCAGAGGTCCACAACTACTCCATCAATGACTCCGACTCCGACGAAAAACTGGTTAGCCCCCTCCCCTTTTGTTGGGAATAGAAATACTTGATTATGTTCACCCAGTTCATGAAATTAGAGTAAGATTCATTAAATACGTGTAGTATATTGATTGTTTGAATGGTATCTATGGTTAGTGATTAATTGTTTGTTCTGTACAAATGATTTATTTGCTAATAATCTGACTAGGGTTAGCGTGTGTGCTAATAATTCGTAGCCATATCTTGAGAATTGATTTTGAATGTCCTATATATATGTTTCTGCCTTTTTTTCTTCCAGATCTTGAGAATTGATTTTGCATTTCCTACATGTACGTTTCTGCATTTCCCAGATTGCTATGTACACAAATGAGGCTCCGGCAAGCGATGCCGCCGGCTATAGATCCTGCACCCGGCAGCGCGAGCAGAAGCAGACACGCCCCTGGATCCAAGGAACTCGTAGAATATCAGGCGGACAGCATTAGCAATCTCCCGAACGTCATTCTTGGGGAGATCATCTTCCTTCTCCAAACCAAGGATGGCTGCCGCAAACAGGTCCTCGCATCTCGGTGGCACACTCAGTGGCGCTCTGCGCCTCTTAATCTCAACTATCGCTGGCTATCTATTATTCATGATTTTGAACTCCACAGAGCCATCATCTCCTCCCACTAGGGCTCATTCAACGCCTATGCATCCTAGCATGCTGCCTGCTGCACATACCCTGCATGGTGGATGCCTGGATGACATCCCGTCAATTCGAAAAACTCCAGCATCATGAGTTATACCATTACTATGCAAATAGCTTTCCACCAAGCGTTGTAGGTGTGCCCTCATCACCAATGTCCATCTCATGCATGGTTTTCCTCCTCTCTCTCCACACCGCCATCCTAGCTCGGTGTCATCTACCAGACAATATGGTACAAATGCTTAGACTCCCACTGCTAAAAAAACTAGCTCTTGTGGTGGTCGATCTGTCAGAGGCCTCACTGCACAACATCATCCACTCCTGCTAACCTGCCCTGGAGTGCTTGTTGCTTGTTTTGGAAAAGAAAACCGTATCCATTATCTCCAAATAAAGTCGCATCATCATCAAAGACACCCCTTCACTCCAAAGGATGCTACTTTATTATCTTATGCACCTTCGCAAATAATTGTGGTCTCTGCGCCTAAACTGGAGACCTTGGGTGTAATTCCTGATCTGTTTCAATGTTACAAGATGGTGGTTGGCTCCACACTTATTCAGGTATTGTATATTATCATCAACACTTTTGTAATCATAAGCTGCATTTTTCATTTGTGTGCGTAAGTTTTATATCATCAACACTTCTCTAATCATAAGCTGCATTTTTCATTTGTGCGCATAAGTTTTATATAATCTTGGAGTATGCTTTTGGTAGTAATATTATGTTCTATGCTCAATGAAGAGTTTTTCCATGGGTACCCTATCAATGGTGCCGGATTCTGTCAAGACCTTACATATCAATATGTGGTGTTTTGATCTGAACGTGATTATCGGCTTGCTGTGATGCTTTCCATGTGTGGAGAATTTGTATATAGAGGTGATGGTATCAAGCACATTGATATACTTTACTAGAACTAACCGTTCAGTTGTACTATTTCTTTAGACATTAACTGTTTTCAGTCTTATTTTCTATTTAGGCTAAAGGACATGGACAAAAAGGTATAACCAATCGATGGCATAATAAGCACCAGGATTTTCTCAGTTCTCATGACATTCGTTTGAGGACAATAGCGCTGGAAGGTTATGCATCCAACCATGGAAACACTAACTTTGTCACATTCTTGCTGTTGAATGTGAGAGTACTATTGTCCATGAGGATTAAGTTTTTTAACAAAATCTTTCTCACAGATGGACACGTTGAACATCATAAAAAGAAGTTTTAGGTGGACAAAAGGGCTTCTGAACGTGCTCGGCTTCTATTTACAACAACTTGCCTTCGTGTACCAGTAGATTTTCTGGCCTAGGATCTTGATTGTATGGATCAGACCGATCCATTTGATTGTGACTGCCGAAAACTTTGGTTGAGTTAGTTGTTATTCTCCTGTTCAATCTGGATTTTGTGTAAACCTAATGAACAATTAATCATCATGCTTTTGTACCTTCTGTAAGTTGGGGTTAGATATTGCTGCCCTTTCAACTCGGGTTTGACCCATATTTTCTTTCGTACCAACCGGAGCTTGTATCTAGAAGCCTCATGGTTCTGAGAGGGAACTTGGTCATATGATCTATGTGCGAAACGACATACGCTGTATCTTGCCGCCTTGATTTATTTTATAAAGGCAACATGCAACAATGCTAAACATATGAAATTATTCAGGGTTCGTTTTTCCTTTTTATACATTGATTTTCCTGGGCATTTTTAACAAATCGCCACCATGTTATTATCACAAACGATTGTATTAGTCCAACAGTGGGCATTCAACTAACCATTTACTACCGCGGGCAGCTGTTTGATTAGACAGGACGACTGTGAGCAGTCCGCCGCGCACGCTCACCTTACCCGGAAGCGAGCCGCGAGCGCTGCAATTTATTGCTAGTTTTGGACTTGTTTCGGCCGCCTCGGGAAGGTACGTAGAATAGTCCTCTATTCTCATCTACGATCACCGCCGCTGAGGATCGCCGCCTGCTGTGAGATGGAGGATGAGCCGGCCAACAAGCGGGGGCGGGTAGAGTCAGAACCGCAAGAGCCTCCGACGAATGTGGACTTCATCAGCAGCCTCCCTGACGAGATGTTGGTTACCATCATATCCCACCTCCCCATCAAATATGGCATGCGAACCACTGTCCTCTCGCGGCGATGGTGCCCAATCTAGCACTCCACCCCCTGGACCTCATCATCGACCACAAGTTCTGCAGCGGGGAGCAGGAACGCGTGGACGCATTGTCGCACATTCTCGCCATGCACCCTGGGCCGGTCAGACGCCTTGCTATCAGAAGGTCAGTCCCCACAACAAGACCGAACCCAGGTTTCACTACTGGTTCCTATCCCCAGCCCTGGATCGGCTCGAGGAGCTCAGCTTTCATGCTGGACGTCCTTGCTCGCTGCCGCCGCCCGTGCTCCGTCTCTCGTCCACGCTGCACCACGCTACATTCAAGCACTGCATTGTCCCCCGGATTGATGCCGCACGCGCTCTTCATCTCCCTAAACTTAAGCACCTCGAGCTCATTGCCATCCGCATCTCGAAGGAGGATTTGGAGCGCCTGCTCGTCGGCTGTACAATGCTCAAGTACCTTCGTCTTCATGCGATGGTTGGGTTTAGTAGCCTCCACATCACCTTGATGAATGCCTGTGTCATTTATGTGCATTGCTGGCGCCTCCCAAGGCCGTCAGTTGAGGTGTTTCACGATATGGTCATTGAGAATGTGCTTTTCCTCGAGAGATTGTATGTACTTGACAAATTAGGTCCAGCAAGAATCGGGATCATTCACGCACCGAAATTGACAGTGCTGGGCTATTCGTGTGCTGAATTCAATGAACTTGTTACTGGATCATTATCCGTTTAGGTACAAAAGTGTTCTTCTTCTCCTTCTTATATATTATTGGACAACACATTTTATCTAATTTTTGTTGATCTATATGTTCTGCTGTCATCCAGAAAATGATTCCCACAAGCTTGACCCAGCCTCTACACACAGTGAAGATCTTGGCACTACAATCTGCCAGCCCTGATCTGGATGAAGTTGTTAGATTCCTTAGATGCTTTCCTTGCGGGAAGAAGCTATACAGCAAGGTGATGCTCCTTTCCTGTGAATTGTTAACCACAACGGAGCTCAATTTTTTGTTACTTTTACCCATGATTACAATGACAAGTGTAGAATGATTTCTAAAGAAAATTTTGAGGATTTCAATACATATTTTTTTTGAGATGCTAGTGTTGTATGCGTTTTATTTCTTCGCCCGACATGCTTTCGTGATAAAAGTTTATCCTGAAAAATTGAAGGTGGCATTTCACTCTTTTCGTGTATTTTAGAAATCCTGCAAATCAAAGAGGCCTGGAGTGTTCAAATCTATAGCTAGGCATTAATATGTTGTCTTCGTTTCCAGATACTAGTAGGCCCGAAAGTAGAAAATGTTGGGGAATATAACAATCCCATTGAATTCCTTTATCTTCATCTCACATAAATTACTTTTAGCGAGTACCGAGGCACCACACCAGAAATTAAATTCGCCAGGTTCTTTGTTGAGAAAGCAAGGTTGCTCAAGGTAATGAGGTTTGCCCTATATTTACTGCGCACAAGTTAATGGATTGCTAAAGAGCGCAGACGTGTACAGCTGAATGGAAAAGGCTCTGCAGAAGCTGAATTTCAGTTTGTAACTTCATATGACAGATTATTTGAAAGTCATTGTATCGAGCCGCTATATGAATTCTCGGTGGTTGATCCTTTCGTAGAAATAATGCATGAAAAAGATTCTAAAGAAGATGAATTTTATGTGTTTGAATAGTTCGAACCTTGTAATCTTTGAATTTGGGCCTTGCAATGCTGGAATTTGAACCTTGCCATATTTATGGTATTTGTTATATAACGTAATTGGATGCTTAATTTGGTTTTGCAATCATGTCCTGTTATATATATATATATATATATATATATATATATATATATATATATATATATATATATATATATGTGTGTGTTGTTCTTGTGTACACAGAGCATAGATGTTGTGCAGATAGAGCAAATCACATCACACACGGACCACACTAGGGAACCCATCGGTGATGAATTCATCAATCGCAAACGGTTGTATACCTGCAAGCGTTTTCACAGAACACACATGGCTTATTCCATCACAAACATCTCGGATAGATCAACTGTATGTGACGTATCGCACATGCAACTCTGATCTGATTCATGCTTGATGTCTCCGCCATTGCACACATAGTACATCTTATTTGCCATGTATCACTATGTTGGCCTCTGCTCGCGTCCCTCGGCGGTCTCTGTTCGCCATTAGGCGCCGCGACGCGCTCTGCTCGCGTACCTCCACGCGCTCGGCTTGTGGACAACTTTTTCTTGCGTGTTCAACTGCTATATGCATATATATGGTTGCTCGCTGTTGAGGAGACCACGGAGCGCTCTGCTCACGTCCCTGCGCGCACGCTCTGACAATGGTTGGGGCCTGCGAACGATCATGTTGGGGGCCTATATGCATGCGGTTGCGCCACGTGCGTCGCCACGATGCAGTTACATGCTACAAATTAGAACTGCCATCCGGGCGTGCGGATATTCCAGGCCGTCTGGCTTCCCCATTAATTCCCACGGCCATTATGACCTTAGTATCTTCAACCTTTCGGTCTTGTCCCACAACACAACACGCACACCCACGATGACACATATAGAGAGGATATCTAGCGGCGCTCCAATGGAGTTCAGCGAGCATAAAGTGGATACCCACGTGAGGGAGATGGATCTCTAGGTGGTGTACACCATCCACCCGGCCGTGGTTAAAGACTACATCAACACCATGGAGAAGTTGCTTGCTCGAGACAAGTACAAGGTGGTCGGCATCGACCTCCAGTACACTGGCGGTCATCCTGGCAAAGATCAGAAGGTTACCGTCGTCCAGTTGTGCTTGCGCCATCATGTCCTCATCTACCACTACTGCATGGCCACAGAGCCTTGCGACCGTTTCGCCAGGTTTGTCAACAACACCGACTACAAGTTCGCTACGGTGGAAACCTCCAACGATGTAAAATTGCTCATGGTTACGGGCTTGGCCTGCAAGAACCTTGTCGAAATCCATGAGCACTGCAGGGTCTAGGGCAGCACGAAGAAGGGCTCCCTAGTTGAACTCGCCTCGGCCATCATCAACCCTTACTACGAAAAGATGAAGCAGGATACCAACAAAACAAGTCCCGTGTCCTAGCACGGGGCCTGGATGCGGCAACTAGATGAACCTCACCTCAGGTTTGCGGCCAAGAGCATGTACGAATGCTACGAGATGCATAGGCGGATCGTTGACATGAGGAAGTGCCTCATTTCCAAAATCAACAAGGCCGGATTGAGCCACAAGCAGAGCAGTAGCGGCAAGTGTCATGAGAAGTAGATGATGATCAGATGATCGTTTATATAGGATGATAGTCTGAGACACCTAGGTGCCCAGGCTCCTTGCCTAGATACCGTTGGATCATACTAGTTTTTGTTGATAAGATGTGTTTAAATTTTGCATGCTGCATTACTACTTTTCTATTTATTTGCATGATTTACTGCTATGGAAAGTTATAATGGTTGTCTAATTAATACGTGTCATTATTTGTCCCTTCTTGATACGAAATTGTAACTAATTATTTATCATACTTTTTGGCACGTGTGGTAGATGCAGGATAATTAATTAGAAAAATACTAACCAACATTTTTAGCACGTACATCAACACGTACACATTTTCACCGGGTATAACACCAACATGTACATATTTGTATTGGGTATAACACCAACACGTATATATTTTCATTGGGTATAACACCAATACGTGCATCTTTTATTAGGTATGATACTCACTAACTGGTTCACGGTCTAATAAAATGTACATGTGTGTATCTCGGGTACATGTACCACTTATTAAAAGGTGTGAAATTTATGAGTATATACGAATAAAATTTGCATTGAGTTATATATATTTATGTGAATATTTTCATTGGGTATAACACCAATGCATAAATATTCATGGGTATACTAACATCAAGGTATGTATATTCATGTGTATATTCACATTGAGGTATGTATATATGTGTATATTTCTATTGAATATAACACCAACACGGAGTTATTAAAATATATGACATTTATGTGTATATTTTCATTGAGTATAAAACAACGTGTACATATTTCCGCTAGGTATAATACCCACTAACTGGTACTATGATCAAATAACATGTAAATGTGGTTATATCTTGGGTACATGTACGTATATACGCACCCAAGTACGAGTGTTCAGATTATTTTTGTTTTGAAAACAAATCATTGACCATTTAGGATACTACTGCATGTGGAATATGGAAAGCCATTATTTTTTCAGTTGTATGCCATGCACTAATGAATATGGCTTACCATAATAGCCCTAGGTGCCCGCGTATCACACACATCTTGTTAAATTGATCCATTTCTGTTCTCTTGGCTCACCGCAAACAGTTCATCCAAGTGGATTGTTTGCCCACTATCGCACACACCTTGATCTGGCTGACCATTTCTTTTGTTCCGCCTAATCACAAATAGTTCATCCGAGTGAACTATATGTCGTCAATCGCACACACCTTGATCTGGCTGACCGTTTCTGTTGTGTTTCCTAAGCACAAACAGTTAATCCAAGTGAACTGTATGTCATACATCGCACACACATTCATCTGGCTGCTCGTTTTTGTTGTTCTGCCTCATCGCAAACAGTTCATTGGAGTGAACCGTATGCCCCTCATCGCACACGTAAGTAAAATTCGAATCGTGTTTGATGTATCCGCCATCGCACATTTTGCGTATTTTTTGACGGTTTTTTACATCACCGTTTGTGATTAATGCATCGGACACAGTTTCATCGAAGGGTCTCTGATTGTAGTTGTCATGGTAGTAGCATCATGTAGTAGTGTCTGAAAGTAAGCAGCGCGTGAGTTTACCTTAGCACCTCTTGCCATGAAGTAGTAGGTGGGAGCAGAATCGTCGTCATCATTGGCTTCAGCGTCGAAGTCGTGACCATTGTCTTCAATGTTGAAGATGGACTTGGCGACGAATGCCGAAGCTATAGCCAGGCTTGCCACGCCTAAATCAGACTCCTCCTAAGACTCCACCTCCGCTTCCTTAGACGCAGACTCCTCCTCTGAATCCATTTCCTTGCCAATGAACGCACGTGCCTTGCCAGGAGCTCTTCTTGTAAGATAAAGACTTTGAAGAGGACTTGAGGATTTCTTCTTCTTCTTATCCTCATAGTCATATTCCTTGCTCTTCTTCTTTTTCTTTGCTTCCTTCTCCCATTGAGGACATTCATATATGTAGTGGCCTTGCTTCTTGCATTTATGGCATTATCTCTTCTTGTAGTCACGAGTGGAAGCCCCATCATTCTTGGAGCCGGATCTTGAAGATTTTCCGAAGCGATTCTTCTTGGAGAACTTTTGGAACTGTCTCACAAGCATTGCTAGCTCTTTGCCTATGTCTTCAAGATCATCAGAACGACAGACAGATTCTTCAGAAGAGGATACAACCTTTGCCTTCAAACCACGAGATCGGCCATAGTTGGGACCATAGATATCTCTCTTCTCAAATAGCTGAATTCATGTGTTTTGAGCCTCTCAAGTATGTCAGATGGATCAAGATCTTTGAAGTCAGATCGTTCTTGGATCAACAAGGCTAGAGTGTCAAATGAGCCAAGAGGAAGTCAATGTGTTCTTTCAAGTGATCGCAGTAGCTTCTTAATGACTTCATGCTTGGTGATTTCAGTGGCGCCAAGAGCACGAAGCTCATTTGTGATATCAGTGAGGCGATCGAAAGTGAGCTGGACATTCTCATTATCATTCCTCTTGAATCAGTTGAAGAAATTGCGAAGCACATCAATTCTTGAGTCTATTTGAGTTGAGACACCTTCGTTGACCTTGGGCTGACGCTTCCAGACTAGCTTCGTAGATTCCACAACACTGACACGACCGTACTGCTCTTTGGTCAGATGACCACACATGATGTTCTTGGCAGTTGAGTCCAATTACACGAACCTCTTGACATCAGCAGTGGTGACACCTTCGCCGACTTTGGGAATGCCAGTCTTCAAGATGTCATTGTCAATGGCTTCAAGATGCATGTGCATCTTATTCTTCCAGTAGGGGTAATCAGTGCCATCGAAGACGGGGCACGCAACGGAGACTTTGATTATCCCTGTAGTTGACATAGCTAAAACCCCAGGTGGTTAAACCGAATCACATAGAACAAGGGAGCACCTTACTCTGATACCAATTGAAAGTACTAGTTATCGACTAGAGGGGGGTGAATAGGCGATTTTTATGAAAGTCTTAAAGACATGAAATGTCTTCGAAGACAAGCAAGCAAATAACACCTACAGAGTATGCAGCGGAAGGTAAACTACACTAGATATGCCACAGTCAAAGAAACAGAACAAGGACAACACGAAGACAAATGGCAATTGGGTAGAATAGATCGGAATAGGAGGCCAGTGTGAAGACAAATATGCAATCAGAGAGAATATCTTCACACATTGAAGTCAAATAGGCAAGCAAGCAATGACTTCACGAAGACAAGGACTTGGTAGACCAGTTCCAGTTGCTGTGACAACTGTACGTATGGTTAGGGGGGTTGAGATTGAACTCAGAAGACCGTGTCTTGACCTTATTCCCCTTGAGCAAAGAACACTTCGTCCTCACCTAATCACTCTGGTAAGTCTTCAAGGTAGACTTCCAAATCTTCACAGACTTCGTTCACCAGCGGTCCACAATGACTCTTGGATTCTCAGAACGCGATGCCTAACCAACTGGAAGATACACAGTCTTCAAGTGTAATAAGTCTTCAGATCATGCAGACAGAAAGACTTTAGTGATGCCAGCATTCTTTGGGCTTTGGGTGTTTGGGTTTGTCCTCGCAAGGATTCTTGATATGTCTCCAATGTACCTATAATTTTTGATTGTTCCATGCTATTATATTATCCATCTAGGATGTTTTATATGCATTTATATGCTATTTTATATGATTTTTGGGACTAACCTATTAACCTAGAGCCCAGTGCCAGTTATTGTTTTTTCCTTGTTTATGAGTTTTACAGAAAAGGAATACCAAACGGAGTCCAATTGATGTGCCAATTTTTGATGATTTTTCATGGACCAAAAGAAGGCCCCGAAGTGAAAGAGTTGGGCCAGAAGAGTCCTGAACCGTCCATGAGGGTAGAGGGTGCGCCCTAACCCCCTGGGCGCGCCCCCTATCTCGTGGATGACTCGGAGACCCCCCTGACGTGAGACCGACGCCAAAAATTCCTATAAATACCGAAACCCCCCAAAAGAAACATAGATCGGGAGTTCAGCCGCTGCAAACCTCTGTAGCCATGAAAAACCAATCGGGACCCGGTTCCGGCACCCTACCGGAGGGGGGATCCATCACCGGTGGCCATCTTCATCATCCTGGCGCTCTCCATGATGAGGGGGGAGTAGTTCACCCTCGGTGTCACAGCCCTAGCTTAGTCTTGTCTGCCATTGCATAATCTCCATGCATCATGTTTAAATTCTCAGGAAATTTGAAATGGGGATGGCAGAAACCCCCGGCACCACCAAACTCAACTAAGGTTACTAAAAAACTTTTTCAATGAACCTGAAATGCCCTTTGAAAGTGCAACTATCCCTACGTGGTTTTGGTAATTCCTAACAACATATAGATCATTGAGCTAACATTATTCCAAGATAAATATTTCAGGAAAAGCTCAATGAATGGCATGGCATGGATGAGAAAAGTGGACCCCTCAAAATACTAAGGATAAAAGGATTGGCTCAAGCTCAAAGCTCAAGACTCTACATTTCATATTTTAGTGATCCAAGATCACATTGAGTCTATAGGAAAAGCCAATACTATCAAGGAGGGATGAGGTGTTGCTTAATGAGGTTCTTGCTTCATAGTGCTTAGTGATATGCTCCAAAAACCCTCAACTACTTTCCCACATCCTCATATGACCTAAAACAAAAGTAAAACTCGGCCCTACCGATTCTTTCTATCTGGCGCCACCGAGTTCAGATGTCATAGCCACTGCCACAAACCCTAGGCAAATCAATCTCATCGATAGGGATCTCGGTCTCACCGAGATGGGATTCTAATCTCTCTGTTTCCCTTCATAACATTTTGGTACCACCAAGATGAGCGATCGGTCCCACCGAGATTGCAATGTAAACTCTTTGTTTCCCTTTTGTAACATTTCGGTCCCACTGAAATGAGCGAACCGGTCCCACCGAGTTTACCTGACCAACTCTCTGGTTAGCTTATTACCGAAATCGGTCCCACCGAGTTTGTGTGATCAGTCTCATCGAGATTATGTTATGCCCTAACCCTAACCATATCGGTGCTACCGAGTTGCATGTCGGTCCCACCAAAAATCCTAACGGTCACTAGATTTGCTGAATCGGTCCGACCGAGTTTCTCAATTCGGTCCCACCGAGATTGGCAAGTTGTGTGTAACGGTTAGTTTTTCGTGTGGAGGCTATAAATACCCATCCACCCACTCTTCATTCGTGGAGAGAGCCATTAGAACGAACCTACACTTCCAACTTACATTTTCTGAGAGAGAACCACCTACACTTGTGCTGAGACCAAGATATTCCATTCCTACCATATGAATCTTGATCTCTAGCCTTCCCCAAGTTGCTTTCCACTCAAATCTTATTTCCACCAAATCCAAATCCTGTGAGAGAGAGTTGAGTGTGGGGGAGACTATCATTTGAAGCACAAGAGCAAGGAGTTCATCATCAACACACCATTTGTTACTTCTTGGAGAGTGGTGTCTCCTAGATTGGCTAGGTGACACTTGGGAGCCTCCGACAAGATTGTGGAGTTGAACCAAGGAGTTTGTAAGGGCAAGGAGATCGCCTACTTCGTGAAGATCTACCGCTAGTGAGGAAAGTCCTTCATGGGCGACGGCCATGGTGGGATAGACAAGGTTGCTTCTTCGTGGACCCTTCATGGGTGGAGCCCTCCGTGGACTCGCGCAACCGTTACCCTTCGTGGGTTGAAGTCTCCATCAATGTGGATGTACGATAGCACCACCTATCGGAACCACGACAAAAAGATCTGTGTCTCCAATTGCGTTTGAATTCTCCAAACCCTTCCCTTTACATTCTTGCAAGTTGCATGCTTTACTTTCCGCTGCTCATATACTCTTTGCATGCTTGCTTGAATTGTATTAAGATTGCTTGACTTGTGCTAAGTTAGCTAAAATCTGCCAAAGACAAAAATTGGGAAAAGGATAAGTTTTTATTTGGTCAAGTAGTCTAATCACCCCCCCTTTGGACATACTTTTGATCCTACAAGTGGTATCAGAGCTTTGGTCTCCATTTGCTTTGATTTCCATAACTTTTGTTAATCATAGCCTTGGTTTCACAACCTAGAAGAGTATGGCGTCTAGCAAGGGAAATTATCACTGTAGAGGTCCTTCCCTTGATGGTACTAATTTTGCTAGTTGGAAGCATAAGATGAAAATGCATATTCTTGGACATAACCCCGCCGTTTGGGCTATTGTGTGTATTGGCTTGCAAGGTGAATTCTTTGATGGGAGAGAACCAAACCGTGAAGCTAGCGCGGAAGAGTTGAAGATGCTGCAATACAACACTCAAGCTTGTGATATCCTCTTCAATGGATTGTGCCCCGAAGAATTCAACAAAATCAGCCGTCTTGAGAATGCAAAGGAAATTTGGGATAGTTTGATTGATATGCATGAAGGTACCGACTCCGTCAAGGAATCCAAGTTGGATGTGCTTCAAAGTCAACTTGACAAGTTCAAAATGAAGGATGGTGAAGGTGTCGCTAAAATGTACTCTAGTCTTGCTCTTATCACAAATGATATTGTCGGCTTAGGAAGTGAAGAGATGACCAACAAATTCATCATCAAGAAGATCCTAAGAGCTTTGGATGGAAAATATGATATCGTGTGCACATTGATCCAAATGATGCCCAATTACAAAGATCTCAAGCCAACGGAAGTCATTGGAAGAATTGTTGCTCATGAAATGTCACTCAAGGATAAGGAGGAGCTCCACAACAAGTCAAGCGGTGCTTACAAAGCCTCATGTGAAGCTCCCACATCATCAAGTGAGAAACAAACCTTCAATGAAGAATTGAGCTTAATGGTGAAGAACTTCAACAAGTTCTACAAGAGTAGAAGCAAAGAGAAAAGCTCCAAGTCAAGGTCCTACAATGACAAAAGATCTTCTAGTCGAGAGCGTAATTGCTACAATTGTGGAAGACCCAGACACTATTCCAATGAGTGTACGGCACCCTACAAAAGAAGAGAAGAATCACCTAAGAGGAGAAGTAGAAGAGAAGAATCACCACCAAGAGAGAGAAGGAGTAAATATGATCGTTATGAACGAAGAACATCCTGGAGAAGCACGGATTCAGAAAGGAAGGACAAGTCATCAAGGAGCTACACAAAACGAAGACATCAAGCTCATGTTGGTGAATGGGTATCCGGCTCCGACTCCGACAATCACTCCGAGATAAGCTATCACCCCAACCCCGAATATACTCAAGATGAAGGTGTTGCTGGTCTAGCACTTGTGTCAACCAACTCCTACGACATATTTAATTCACCAAATGAAGGACTTGGAAGATGCTTCATGGCTAAAGGCCCAAAGGTAACACACCCCAAGTATGTTGATTTCAATAGTGATGAAGATGACTTGTTAGGTGATGATGATTTACTTATTGACAAGTCTAGTGATGAATACTATGATGAAACGTCAATTAATCATGATAATCAAGATAGAACGAATGACGATGATAAGGAGAAGATTGAGCTCCTAAATAAAGAACTAAACACTCTTAAGTTAGCTCATGAAACTATCTTAGAAGATCATCGAGAACTTTTAAGGACTCATGAGAAGGTACGCTTTTAAAAGCTCGGCCTTGAGCAAGAGCATGAGTTCTTAAAGGCAATCAATGATGATCTTTGTAAGAAAAGTTTTTCTTACATTGCCAAGCGTTTACTCTTATCTACTTACATGCCTCAAGTCAAGTCTAGTAACAAGAACAAGAAGGATTCTTCCTCTAGTAGTAACAACAATCATGCTAAATCCAATGTTGTTGCTTCTAGTAGTTCTCTTGATTCCACTAATGATTCTCTTTGCCAAGTTACACTTGAGCAAGAAAATAGCTTATTGAAGGGAATTATAGGGAAAGGTGTTTACAAGATCCTTGCCGGGAGTAAGCAATTCGAGGAAATTGTACGCAAGCAAGGAAGGCACCGGAAGAACCAAGGTGTTGGTTTTGAACGGAAGTTCAATGCCAATGGCATTGAGTGGGAAGAAGATCAATACCCAAAGACAAAGTTTGTTCCTCAACAAGAGAAGTATGATCCTACTTCCTTCAAAGGGACACAAGCTCAAGATGATCTTCCTTCACAAGACCACAAGCAAAAAGGCAAGGATGAGCTTCAAGAGGAGATTGATGCATTTGAAGAAGCTCCCAAGGCCTTGGTCAAGTGGGTTCCCAAGACTACATCAAGCTCTACTTCATCAAGTACGACTACAACTCCAAGGATTCCCATCAACATGGTGTGGATCCCGAAGAAGAAGAACTAGAGAGTTCTCGAGGGTGACTCCGCCAACATATTTCACTCATATCATTTTGGCAATAACAAGTGCAATCAATACACATCTTGCACTAGTTCAAGGAGTCACAAACCCTCTTGTTGGTAAGACAAGGGACAAGGTAACCTAAAGCTTCCATAGACATCATCTTGTGTGTGCATCACCCTGTGTCTATGGATATCCTTGTTTGTTCCTTGTGGGACTAACCTGTGTAGGTATTGAAAGTGGAACTCACTCCAAAGGATTGCTCCGAATGATCTACATCAACATTGAGCATCCACATCTTCAACACCTACATGAAGTCATCATCGAAAAAAACCAAGGTTAGTTCATCCCTCTAAGGGGGGATCTCACATCTAGGGGGAGCTTTACTCTAAGAATTGAGTTAAAGCAACTCTAATGGTGTGAACATGTCAATGCATTATGTAAAAGTGGTAACCCCACTTGAGCTTAAACGATGAGTATGACATATGATCAAATGTTATCATTTGACTCCTAAGTCAATATACTCATATATAGATGACCTAGTCATCGCCAATTGCTTGATAGATGCTAAAATTGGTTGTGCATGCTTTGCCACATATTTCATTTGCCATTTTATTGTGTGAGCATGTTGGTTGCATATTTTACTCATTCGAGCACATCCACTTGTTGTTTTGATTGATTGATTTCTTTTTCTTTTGCCAAGTGGATGGACAAGAATGCCTAAGAACCTTCTCTAGCTATCTATGCTTTTCTTGTCTCAAAATCTATTCATGCTACATCACAAAAATTTGATCAAGTCAGATTTGAACCACTCTGTGTGAGGAGCACTCGGAGTCCCCGATTCGCCATAGACTTAAACTTCCAAAACTTCTTTGTGCGTTTCGGTCTGACCGATTCTTCCATTTCGGTCAATACCGAGATCACTAAGTCGATCTAGGTTTTCAATCTCGGTGCAACCAATTTGAACTTTTTGGTCACACCGAGTTGCCGTAACTACTAGCAGTTATGCATCTCAGTGCCACCGAGTTGTTCCACTCAGTCACACCGACAGGGTCGGGCTATATATACCCATGGGCAAAACTTTGGAAATTTTCTCTGAACTCATTCGCCTGCACTCAGCCCGCTCTGCCTCCAGGGTCTCCGGATCGTCCTCCTCGTCGCCAGCTGCGTCTTGCCGCTGGTCTCCACCGCCATCAACGGGAATCATCTCCGTTGTTGCCGCCGTAGCGAGTTCATCGCCGAACTAGGATATGGACTTGATCACTGTGCTATCCCCCTATCTGATTCCTAGTACATTGTGTTCGCCATGAATCTTGCCACGATTGAAACTATCTTATCTAGTCAAAACACTTCGTAGATTAGGTTTGGATTGAAAATTTAGGGTTAGGTTTCCGCCGAAACCATCTCGGACCAACCGAGCTGTAGAACTCGGTACCACCGATTCGGCTAAGGCCATTGCACATGTAATTCTCGGTCTGACCGAGAATTGCAAATCGGTGTGACCGAGTTCAGGACTTTGTGAAACCCTAGCAGTCTCGATGCCACCGAACTATGACTCGGTCTGACCGAGTTCACTAGTTTAGGTTCCAAAAGCTGCTTCAGTATCACCGAGTTTACAAATCTGTAGATCAGAAATCCTTTCTATGGAAAACTAAAACTAAGTTTTTGACTCATTCTTTTGCAAAAACCTCTATATTTTGTGATGCTCATCCACTCTATCTCATCTATATCTATTCATAGGGTCTGCTGTTAGTGTTTGCAATATGTCTGATCAAAGTGACAGCCAGAACAGGGAAGAGGAGCAGGTTCACATGAGTGAGGGCACTAGTCCCTCTAGCAGCTATGATGATGGCAGTAGGAGCACCCCAAGCATCTTACCCACAGCTGCCACCAAGGCCACAAAGAAGAGAACCTCAGAATCTGAGGATGAAGACTATGTGGCTATTGAGGATGAGGCCACTTCCAAGAAGAAGGTGCTCAAGAAAGAATATGGCTCAGCTGCAGCCACTAAGCCTGGACAAAACAGGAAAATTCCAGCCAAAAGGACTCCTATGCTGAAGGTCAGAGGATCCACTAAAGAAACTGAGAAATCTAATCCCAAAGAGCCAGAAGTGACTGAGAAGATGAGGAAGGAAAGGGTCAAGAAGACTATGGCCAGGGTTGTTGGAAAGCCTTCCATGATGGAAGAGGAAGAAGAAGAGGTTGCTGCACCAGCACCTAAAGCTTAGAAGCTTATGGGTGATGCCATCAGGTCAGGGGCTGCTTCATCTAGGTCCAAAGAAGCACCCAAGGCTGCTTCCAAGCCCAAGACTGCACCTAAGAGGAATACCAGGAACATATCAGCTGCTGAGAAGAATAAGGCCCCAGTGCCTGAAGCTGTTGCTGAAGAGGAAGATGATGAAGAGCATGTCTTGAGAAAATTGAAGCCTAAAATTCCAGATCATAATGATGCTCATCCTGTAGCTGAGAACATGAAGCTGAGAAAGGATGCAGGACTCAGACTGTGGAGGTTGATTGATCCTTATGCAGTTAGGAGGAGAACTGTTGTGGACTACAGGTTTCATACAAAGGAACAACAGGATTTCTATGAGACAATGCTGCTGGACAAGAAGCCAATAGTGTGTGACATGAGATGGGTGAACTGGAAATACATCAAGGAGAATGAAGAACACTATCCTGGTGTGTATGACAGCTTCAGTGCTTGTGGAGTGGTAGACTTTGTTGGGTAGAAGCTCACAAAGTGGAATGATGAGCTAATAATGCAATTCTACTCCACAGCACAATTCTATCCAGATGGCAGGATAGTATGGATGTCTGAAGGTACTAGGTACCAATCATCAATGGAAGAATGGGCTAATCTGATCAATGCACCTAAGGAGAAAGAGGATGACTTGGATGTCTATGCCAAGAAGAAGATGGATCATAACACTATGGCACATATGTACAAGGAGATCCCAGATGCTGCTGTTGAAACACACAAGTTTGGATCAGTACATTACCTTCTGTCAGGACTGCCAACCATCAACTGGATCCTTAGGCACACTCTTTTGCCCAAGTCAGGTGATCACAATATGATCAGAGGTCATGCAATCAATCTGCTACACTTA
Source organism: Triticum aestivum (assembly GCF_018294505.1). NCBI lineage: Eukaryota > Viridiplantae > Streptophyta > Magnoliopsida > Poales > Poaceae > Triticum > Triticum aestivum. The sequence goes on along the minus strand of NC_057810.1, from coordinate 219,184,482 downwards.
TTTGATGTGCCACAAAAGTTCAAGGTCATGCGCCTTATAGTTGAAACTATCAAGAGGACAGTTGCTGACCAAAAGAGAAGTTGTGGGTATGCCCCACGGATCCAGGAGCTGATTAACTCCAAGATGGGCACTGGCACATACTTGTTGGACAAGGATCACATGCCTATCTATCCAGATTTTGAGGACAACCAAGTGGTTATAGATGAAGATGAACCATCTTCTGTGCAAGCACAAGCAAAGAAGGAGAAGGCAAGGACTGAGAAGGCTGCCAAGATGCCAACAATGGATGAGGCATCTGAGTACTTCCTAAAGAGCAAGAAAGATCAGCTTGGCTACTTGATTGCATCTGCTCTAAGGATTGAGAAGGGGTTGGCCACCCTAACTCGAAACCAGGAGAGCCTGGAGAGGATCATGGAGCAGAAGTTCTATGACTTGGATGTGAAGGTAACTGAGATCCAGTCTGTTGTTGAGCAACTCCAGGATGATATGCAGGAGAGGAAGGGCAAGACAACCACTGAGGCGTTTGCCAGAGTGCCTAGAGCTGAGAGATTAGCTGCAGTGCCAGTGACAGACAAAAGAGCAACTTCATCTACACCAGCTACAGCCTCAGTGCAACCAGCTCCAGCACCTACTCCACTAGCTCCATCCACATCTACTGAAGTCTTCGTCCAAGGAGCCATCTCTACACCACCACCTGAATACCAAGCCTGAGCGACGATTTAGTGCTATGCATTTTCTATGAACTTTTTGGTAACTTGTTTCCAAAGGGGGAGAAAAATCTATAGATCATAGGCTTCGAGAGAGAGTGTTTGCTTTTATTCTCTCTTGTTTTGGTGGTTGAACTTTGTTTGATTTTTCTTGCTTGAGATACTTTATATCTGTGTGATACTTGGATGATCATGTGTTTGATCATATGCTACATTAATGCTTGTTGGATGACATTATCCTTTTATCCCTATATGATCATTCACTTTGCTTGGTGATGAGTGCATGTATTCAATTATTATCATTTTGAGCGCTCCACCAAGATGTATGTGACATGGAAGAGTAACCCATGAGCCTAACTCTTTGTGCATTTGCAGTCCAAAGCAAATCTTAATCTATGCACAAATTCAAGGGGAGCTCTTGCCTTTCACATACTTCTCAACGCGACAATGTACTTCACTCTTATTATCATTTGTCGAAGCTTTGATCTATATGTTATCATCAATTACCAAAAAGGGGGACATTGAAAGTGCAACTATCCCTAGGTGGTTTTGGTAATTCCTAACAACATATAGCTCATTGAGCTAACATTATTCCAAGATAAATATTTCAGGAAAAGCTCAATGAATGGCATGGCATGGATGAGAAAAGTGGACCCCTCAAAATACTAAGGATAAAAGGATTGTCTCAAGCTCAAAGCTCAAGACTTTACATTTTATATTTTAGTGATCCAAGATCACATTGAGTCTATAGGAAAAGCCAATACTATCAAGGAGGGATGAGGTGTTGCTTAATGAGGTTATTGCTTCATAGTGCTTAGTGATATACTCCAAAAACCCTCAACTACTTTCCCACATCCTCATATGACCTAAACCAAAATTCAAACTCGGCCCTACCGATTCTTTCTATCCGGCGCCACCGAGTTCAGATGTCATAGCCACTGCCACAAACCCTAGGCAAATCGGTCTCACCAATAGGGATCTCGGTCTCACCGAGATGAGATTGTAATCTCTCTGTTTCCCTTCGTAACGTTTCGGTACCACCGAGATGAGTGATCGGTCCCACCGAGATTGCAATGTATACTCTTTGTTTCCCTTTCGTAACATTTGAGTCCCACCAAAATGAGTGAACTGGAACCATCGAGTTTACCTGACCAACTCTCTGGTTAGCTTATTACCAAAATCGGTCCCACCGAGTTTGTGTAATCGGTCTCACCGAGATTACATTATGCCCTAACCCTAACCATATCGGTCCTACCGAGTTGCATGTCGGTCCCACCGAAAATCCTAACGGTCACTAGATTTGTTGAATCGGTCCGACCGAGTTTCTCAATTTGGTCCCACCGAGATTGGCAAGTTGTGTGAAATGGTTAGTTTTTTGTGTGGAGGCTATAAATACCCCTCCACCCACTCTTCATTCATGGAGAGAGCCATCAGAACAAACCTACACTTCCAACTTACATTTTCTGAGAGAGAACCACCTATACTTGTGCTGAGACCAAGATATTCCATTCCTACCATATGAATCTTGATCTCTAGCCTTCCCCAAGTTGCTTTCCACTCAAATCTTCTTTCCACCAAATCCAAATCCAGTGAGGGAGAGTTGTGTGTTGGGGAGACTATCATTTGAAGCACAAGAGCAAGGAGTTCATCATCAACACACCATTTGTTACTTCTTGGAGAGTGGTGTCTCCTAGATTGGCTAGGTGTCACTTGGGAGCCTCCGACAAGATTGTGAAGTTGAACCAAGGAGTTTGTAAGGGCAAGGAGATCGCCTACTTCGTGAAGATCTACCGCTAGTGAGGCAAGTCCTTCATGGGCGACGACCATGGTGGGATAGAAAAGGTTGCTTTTTCGTGGACCCTTCGTGGGTGGAGACCTCCGTGGACTCGCGCAACTGTTACCCTTCGTTGGTTGAAGTCTTCATCAACGTGGATGTACGATAGCACCACCTATCGGAACCACGACAAAAACGTCTGTGCGTCCAATTGCGTTTGAATTCTCCAAACCCTTTCCTTTACAGTCTTGCAAGTTGCATACTTTACTTTCCGCTGCTCATATACTCTTTGCATGCTTGCTTGAATTGTATTAAGATTGCTTGACTTGTGCTAAGTTAGCTAAAACCTGCCAAAGACTAAAATTGGGAAAAGGATAAGTTTTTATTTGGTCAAGTAGTCTAATCACCCCCCCTCTAGACATACTTTCGATCCTACACCCTTCTAAAATGTTCATCATCTTTGCCTTGGTCTAGAACCTCTGCCAAAAATGGTGCACACTTTTTTAGGACATCATAAGGTCACCGGATTAAATCATATGCTATTCGCATTCGGGCATTTAAATGCTATATATTATTTTAAATGTCCCAATAATCATGAACTAATATGTTTACTGTTGGATATATTCTAAACAGTAGCCATGAGTAGTTTTATGATTTTTGGAAGCGTCTAGGTATTTTTAGAAAAGCCACAAAGATTACAGAAAAATAGAAAACTAAAACAAAAAGGAAAGAGAGAGAGAAAGGAAACCTACCTGGGCTTACCTCCTCTGCAGCCCACCTGGCAGTCCAGCCACCTGGCCTGGCACTATTGGCCCAGCCCACCAGCGCCACTGTCCTCAAGCTGCTCCAGGAGGACGCCGAGCGCGTGCTCACCACGTGCGCGCCACCTCTTGCCTGCCTGTCTACGTCCCCGACGCCCTGGGAGTTGCCACGCGATCCCCCTCGATCCCCTCTCACTTCCCCTCTCTCCCTGGACCTCCTCCACTCCTCTGTCTCTCGGCCCCAAGCGAGACAGAGAACCGTCGTCGCTGCCGTTCGTTGTAGACGCAGCCTCCGCCTCCCCCTTGCCTTCCCACCTTTCCCGAGAGCTTTGCCTCGTCTCTCTCGTCCTCTACGCCAAGTCAAGCGACCCTGGGTGCACTGCAGCATCATCCTCAATGTCGTCTTCAACCTTCAGATGCCGGAGATCGGCACCGCCGTACGCCGTCGTCAGGCCTTTCGCGAGTCCGCTGGGACCTTCTATGGCTTTGCTGTCCGCTCCTATGCTTCCCTTCTCTCTCCCCGTGCTCGATTTCACCATGTAGCCATTGTTTCTGTCGAACCCGAGAACCCATCGCTGCCGGCCGTGTCGCCGCCGTGGCTAGAGCTCACGCGCATCGCGCCGAGTACGCTACCATGCTCAGCACGTCTCCAGCAAACTGCTGACACAAACATCTCGCCCAGAGACGCCCAGTAGCGCCAAACCGAGCACGCCCGTAGCTCCAGCCGCCACCTCTGTGCTCACCGTCGTCATCTCCGGCGACCCCGAGGCCTCACGATCGCTCTGCTGGACGCGGTCTAGCACGGGCTACCTCCTGGTGGCCTTCGCGCGTCCAGCCACCGCCTGTAGCTCAAGTCCGGCGAGTTGCAGCCGCAGTTATGGTCGTCACCGGTGAAACTCCGGCGACTACCGACGTGGACATCATTAGGCACTAATCCCCGCCAGCTGGACCACCACTAGACACTGACAGCAGGCCCGCAGCAGGTCAAAGTCCAAGTCAACACGGGGTAACCCCTGTCTCGCTGACCAGTGGGCCCTGCTTGTAAGGTTTAACCTGGGCTGCGCCTGTTGACCTGTTGACGCAAGCATGACATAGTGCTGACCCAATAAGTGATTTTTTGGTTTTAAAATAAATCAGAAAATTCACAAAACTTCTAAAAATCATAGAAATTAATCTGTAAGTCCAAATGCAAAGATTTATATATGAAAAATGATCAGAAAAATCCAATCTATCCATATGTACTGGTTTCATGCATGTTTAAACAACTTAACATTGCCGTTTAGATCAAAACATGATAATGCAGTATCTAAGTTCATAGTTTGAGTTTGGGGTAGAACCTTTGGTTCAAAATGACTCAAACCCATCTGGTTTTAGTTGCATTAGCTCAACCACAGCATATTGCCATGTCATGATCATGCATCTTATTGTGCATTGCATTGATTGTGTTTTCTTCTCTATTGCTGGTATTTTTCCCCTCTCGATAGACGTGGTTTCGACGATGAGTTCGATGACACCGATGAAGAGTTATATCATCTTCAGAAGTGCCAGGCAAGCAAAACCCCCTTGTTCATTCCGATACAATCCCACTGTCTTGCTCCTGCTCTCTTTTACTGCATTAGGACAACAACGATTCATCTGTTACTTGTTGCGGTAGTTGAATCCCTTATCCTCTGCATGACCTGTCATTGCCACAGTAAATAGATGAAACCCACTAGCATGAGTAGGAGTTGCTTGAGCCTTGATGTGCCTACTCATTCATGCTTGTTTGTCATGCCTGCTACTGCTTAGAGTTGAGTCAGGTTTGATTCATCAGGGATGATGTGGAATGGTGATAAACATGTCCTACTGTGTGTAAGATAAGTGTGTGAACACGTTTTGGTAAAGGTCGTGGTGAGAGGCCATGTAGGAGTACATGGTGGGTTGTCTCATTGAAGCCGTTCTCAGGAACTGAGTTCTGTGTTTGTGATCCATGAACAGCTACTACCATGCGTTGGGCCCAAAAACAATGGACCCTCTCGACTTATTAACCGCCCCTGTCCTCTGTCCGGGAGTTGCATGTAGTTTCTGGTGTTTGTAGTATGCTAGAGGCCGTGCGCAACACTGACCCTGAGGGGTAGGCTGTTATGTGGTAGGCACGTGGCCGGGTATGCCGGGCGCCCGATTGGTGTTGCGGAACCCGGTACACATTAATCGGGGCCGTATGTGGAAACCTCGGCCGACTCCCTGCGGATGGAACCTGAATAGGCGATAAACCTGGACTAGGGACTTGTGTGGTTAGTCAGGTCATGGCCGACACCCTCGCTGGGCTTCCGCTTGAAGGTTGCCGAGTACATCTCATGTAAACGGCGATAAGTGGTTAGAGCGTGTGTAAAGAAGTACACCCCTGCAGGGTTAACATCATCTATTTGAATAGCCGCGTCCACGGTAAAGGACCTCTGGGTTGCCTATACAGTTCATAGACAAGTGAAAGTGGATACTCTAAAATGCGCAAGATAAGCGTGAGTGCTATGGATGGCATTCTCGTAGGAAGGTGGGAGCGGATCCATAGTGGTGTATTGATATGGTGAATATGTGGACTCGTGTGCGCCACCTCAAAAGAGTTACTTGTAGTCGTTGTTAAGGATAGCCACCGAGTCAAAGCTGGCTTGCTGCAGTTAAACCCCACCATACTTTTGTTGATAATGATGCATATTTAGCTAGTTCTGATGTAAGTCTTGTTGGGTACATTTGTACTCACGTTTGCTTAATTTATGTTTTTGCAGAGGGACTCCAGTGTCACTAGTAGTTTCGCGTGGACTTTGACGTTTAGCTTGTTACCTCAGCTACGATCTTGTGCCCTCGGAAGGATCTTGTAGATAGTCAGGCTTCTCAACCCTTTTTCATTTGTAGTTGTCTGTACTCAGACAAGTTAAGCTTCCGCATGTGCTTTTGACTTGTATGCTCTGAATGTTGGGTCACGAGACCCATGATTGTAATATCTCGCTCCTCAGAGCCTATTGAATAAATACTTTGAGTTGTATAGTTGTGTTGTGATGCCATGTTGTATTTGCACATATCGAGCATATTGTGTGTATGATTATTGCAATGCTTGGTATGTGTGGGATCCGACAACCTAGTTGTTTATTCTTGGTAGCCTCTCTTACCGGGAAATGTCACCTAGTGCTTCCACTGAGCCTTGGTAGCTTGCTACTGCTCCGAAACACTTAGGATGGCCGACATGTGTCCTTCTTCGTTCCTGTGTCTGTCCCTTCGGGGAAATGTCACGCGTTGTTCATTTAAGTCCCTGTAGCTTGCTATGACTTGGGTTCATACGTTGTTGATCGACACGTTCATTGTTGGGTCATGTATGCCTGTCCCTGTAAGTTAGCACCACCTTGGGTTTACGACTAGTCATGTCGGCCTGGGTTCCTTGTCATATGGATTCTAGCGGCACTATCATATACATGAGCCAAAAGGCGCAAACAGTTCCAGGCCAGGTAAGGTGGCACCCGTGGGAATATCGTGCGTGAGGTAGCAAAGTGATATGATGTGCTACATGCTAGATCGGTGTGACTTAGGATCGGGGTCCTGATAGTTTTGGTATCAGAGCTTGACTGCCTGTAGGATTACCAAGCCAAACTGGTCGAAGTTGAGTCTAGAAATTCTTTAATTATTTAAGGGAATTGATTGTGGATGGGAACGTAAGGCTCTTTTTACTCCTTATACCTTATGCCCTTCTGATCTGAGTCGATCTATATTTCCTAGGGGGTTAAGGAACTAGGCTTTCTCTTCTTTCTATCAGGATCATGTGTTACTAATCCGTAGACTTATAGAATTGTTGGTTTTAAGCCTCAGTTCAGTTCCTACTACTCTCATATGTTCATAGACGGTCTCAGAACCTTGATATGATGATGTTGAGTGGTCATGCCACTAATTTGCAGGATGTCTCAAATCTTTTTGAGCATTTACATTCGTTATGCTGTCCGAGTCATTCCAGGTTTCTAAACAATCTAATGCATTTGCAAATTCCTTCTTACCGCTCTGACGTTCCTTTGGCTAGGTTAACCACACTAGCTAGTGTGTTGAGGTACTTCATCGCCTCGGTATATAGGTTGGAGCTATTATTATGACCTAGGTGTCTTAGTTAATCGCCTAGTAATCTAGCCATGTCTTGTGATCCCAGTGTGATAATTCTAGCCGTCATCCTCAAAAGCATCTCGTGATGCCACTTAGTTAGTTGGCATTCCACTCCTGGGTTTCTGAACCCGAGATTCACCCTACTTACTTCGTGTTGATAGTTTTTGCTCGTTCCTTTAGGTTATTAGCAACCTTTGTGATAGTCCTCGCAGTCCGTGGTATTTCTTTCTTCCAAATACCATGAACTGTTTATGGCAGAAGTTTCCCGTTGAACCGAAAGATCACCACCAGAGTGCTCTTGACGAGTTCCTGATTCCATGTTGTGAGTCTGCCAATCCTACCTTTTTGCATGGGTTACCCGGAAGAAATGTTGAGCTTTACTCGACATACTAATATATGCATCCACAACTCAGAAAATCGTATGTTCCTTTGAGTTGTCCCTCTTTAGTTGTATTTTGACCCCCGTCTATCAATTGATAGTCAGGAGTAGTCGTGCACTCGTGTTCATCGATGCCTACTATTTTGTGGTTCGTCAATCCATTCTATTCGGAATGACTAGGAGAAAAAACTCCAGTACCTCATCCATATCCAGGATTGGTTCAAAGCAGTTGTATTCCACAGATCAAAATGCAATCAAGCTTTTGGTCTGTTCTACCATCTAGTATTACCCACTTTATCTTAGGAATGTCATGAGAATTGCACCTTCTCTTATGAATTCTTGACGTAGTGATACTTCTCGCCATCATTATTCATTCCTCGATTCCGTGTTGTCGTAACCGAAGTGCCGACAAGTGAATCGTGATGTGTGAAATCAATACCCCTAGCAACTTCATTGCTTGGTAGTTAAAGGACAATAATTCCGTTCTTACCGTATTGATTATTGAATCATCACCCTAAGGTTGATCGTGCTACCTAGTCCTTATTTCCGGTGCACTTCTCGATCAATGAGTTAGGATAGTGCCAATCCTTGCTTATTTGATCATATCGTCTTGCCCTAAAAAGCAAGATTGCTCTCGAGCCTAGTAACATATCGGTGGTTCGTGATGCTTTGAATATCTTCTCGGAAGTATTACCAGGTTGTTCCCTGACTGTTATGTTGAGCTCATGACCAAGTTGGTCCTTGTAACCACCCCCCTCTCCAAGAATCTGTGTTGGATACCCTGAGCTAGTTGGTTAAGCTAAACAACAACTTGGAGAATTGGAAGATAAAGCTTGTCCGACTTAGTTCATTTTAAAGGATATCTTGTGTGTGTGTGTGTGTGTGTGTTGAAGAAAGATAATATCTTCATCGGTTGATCCTCGTGATCAATTGTCGGTGCTGTTGTCTTATTCAATCCTTGATTTGAGTATGAGTTATTGTTAAATCAAATCAAAACCAACGATGTTCATAATGTTGTCTTACTTGTGGTTGATCCCTCGAGCATACAATCTTTGGGCCTGACCGATGCTATCACTTTGTTCACATAATTGTGGAGTTCCACTTGGAAACCTGGATGATTTGTTGTTGAGCCCATGAGCAACATTGTTATCTTCTCCATGATTCGTGTTGAACATCCAGCTAGTATTGGAAACTTTTATAAGCATTACCTTCATGTCCCGTGCATGAAGCATATGCTCGGATGAAAGAAGTAACTTACTCTAATTCACGTGCATTTGATGCAAGTTGCCGCCATGAACTCAAGAAAGTTAATGTTGCTTCCTCTGGAATCATCCCAAGTCATTCATGGATGTGTGAAGTATACATTGGTTTGTGAGATTAGCTACCTTCTTTCCAGATGCATTCCTAGCACCCCAAGCCACTGATTGATTTGTTCAAGGAAAAGGATTTGTTGTGCGAATACTAGCTCTTGCACAAGATTTCTATATCCTCAATGATGGTTCCAAATCAGAACTCGGCAGTGTTTTATTATAAGACTACTATGTAGTCATGCTTGTCTCGGACAACGTGTTCACATGTATGTAGCAGAACCAGCTCATGTTTTGGAGCTTGCTATCATAGTTTATTCCTCGAGAATCTCGCAACGCCGTCTCGTTGATTTGTGTTGCAAACTTTCATTTTTCCTTCTAGACTTAATGAGTCTGGAATATTCTGACACCAACCAGATCTGAATCTCAGGCAGATATGATGGTTGGAACATTTACCAAGAACTATATTATTGGTCTCTCTGTAACCCAGTAAAGTGGATGGCGTGGCCAACACCCCCAGCCAGAATACCTATTATTGTAGTATCTTGATTGAGGAAGTTGGCCACCTCCCCATAAGGATTTTGTGGGATTTACTCCCTAGTTGTTCCTTATGGATTCTTGTGCTCCCGAAGCCCGACCTTTTACTTGATATTCTAGATACCAAACCATATATATAAATGGGTTATGCTAGCACATCAAGGAGAACATTAGAAGCGGAGTGCTTAATGTCTCTTGGTCGATCATCTAGATTTTGTTTCCTTGGCCTCGCTAAGGTGAAATCTGAGAAGGTGTTATGTTACTTTGCATCTACATCGTCCATCACCATTCATCATGGTAGTATGTTGTGTTGCCGGCATCCTTGACACTGATGTTGGTAAAACCTTGATGAATATGGAAATGCTCAAGTTCTTGAGAGCACGCGCAAGCACTAGGTTTTATCGTCTGCATTAATTAGGATTGCTCCCACTCTCTTTGATTATGCTATAACCACTCAAACAGTAGAATCACTCGCTACTGTCGAGTTTCTCCCCAGTTACTAGAATCATTCCCAGCATTTGCATTTTGTTCCCAGCTTGCACCGCCATTGTGCCATTCTACCTTGGGTCCCGTCCATTTCCGATGATAAGCAAAATCATCTCTGGCATTGTCTTCAACAAGGTAATCCACATCATCCATTCTAGTCTAGGTATGCCATTCCCTCGCACCCCACCAAACGATTGTTGGTGAATTGCCTTAGGCTGGTATAAAGAGTCTCAGTGATCTCTATATCAGAAGTAATTCTTTTTGCCACTTAAGGTATTAATTCTATGAGTTACCTCCTCCAACATGTCTCGTTATGGTATCATGGCAACTCAACTCCTCGCTACGTTGACAACCATTCACCACCCTCTTAAGTGTGGGATTGTTTCCTACCTAGTGAACCTTCGTCATCTGTTCCACTCCATCCCTCTAGATATATGCTTCGTGTCTCAGCTCAGAGATGTTTCAATGTCTCACTCTGCGAGTTGATCCTGAGTTGTTTGATCTTCGAGAAGATCGATCCTTCTAGATTTTTTCTTTTCCTCTTGTTGTCATGTTAGATGGAGTTCTCACAGCAAGACATCAAAACAATGATGGTGATCGAATCAACATTCTTATGAAATGCAACCTGGACTGTGAAGATTCTGTTAGCTTGCATCCCCCCTTCATCTTACCCTACGCTTGAATCTCGGGACGAGATTCTTGTTTAGTGGGGGTGAGTTGTCACAGCCCTAGCTTAATCTTGTCTGTCACTGCATAATCTCCATGCATCATGTTCAAATTCTCTGGAAATTTGAAATGGGAATGGCAGGAACCCCCAGCACCACCTAACTCAACTATGGTTACTAAAATACTTTTTCAATGAACCTAAAATGCCCTTCTAAAATGTTCATCATCTTTTCCTTGGTCTAGAACCTCTACCAGAAATGGTTCACACTTTTCTAGGACATCATAAGGTCACTGGATTAAATCATATGTTACTTGCATTTGGGCATTTAAATTCTATATATTATTTTAAATGTCCAAATAATCATGAACTAAAATGTTTACTATTGGATATATTCTAAAAAGTAGCCATGAGTAGTTTTATGATTTTTGGAAGTGTCTAGGTAGTTTTAGAAAAGCCACAAAGATTACAGAAAGTAGAAAACTAAAACAAAAAGAAAAGAGAGAGAGAGAAAGGAAACCCACCTGGGCTTAACTCCTCTGCGGCCCACCTGGCAGTCCAGCCACCTGGCCTGGCACTATTGGCCTAGCCCACCAGCGCCACCGTCCCCAAGCTCCTACCAGGAGGACGCCGAGCGCGTGCTCACTACGCGCGCGCCACCTCCTGCCTGCCTGTTGCATCCCCGACGCCCTGGATGTCACCACGCGATCCCCCTCAATCCCCTCTCACTTCCCCTCTCCCTGGACCTCCTCCCCTCCTCTGTCTCTCGGCCCCAAGTGAGACCGAGAACCGCCGTCGCCGCCGTTCGCCATAGACGCAGCCTCTGCCTCCACCTTGCCTTCCCACCTTGTCCGAGAGCTCCGCCTCATCTCTCTTGTCCTTTATGCCGAGTCAAGCGACCCAGGGTGCACTGCAGCATCATCCTCAACGTCATCAAGACCTTCGGATGCCGAAGATCGTCACCGTCGTACACTGTCGTCAGGCCTTCCACGAGCCTGCTGGGACCTTCTATGGCTTCGCTGTAAGCTCCTACGCCGCCCTTCTCTCTCCCTGTGCTCGATTTCACCGTGTAGTCGTCGTTTCTGTCGAACCCGAGAAACCATCACCGCCGGCCGTGTCGCTGTCGTGGCTAGAGCTCACGCGCGTCGCGCCGAGCATGCTACCATGCTCCGCACGTCCCCAGCAACCCGCTGACACCACCATCTTGCCTAGAGACGCCCAGTAGCGCCAAACCGAGCACGCCCGTAGCTCCGGCCGCCGCCTCTGTGCTCACCGTCGTCATCTCCGGCGACCCCGAGGCCTCCCGATCACTCTGGTGGACGCGGTCGAGTGCGGGCTACCTCCTGGTGGCCTTCGCGTGTGCAGCAGCCGCCTGTAGCTCAAGTCCGGCGAGTTGCCGCCACCTGTAGCTCAAGTCGGGCGACTGCCGAGATGGACATCATTAGGCACTAATCCCCGCTAGCTGTACCACCACTAGACACTGATAGCGGGCCCCGCAGCAGGTCAAAGTCCAAGCCATCACGGGGTTAACCCCTATCTCGCTGACCAGTGGGCCCTGCTTGTAAGGTTTGACCTAGGCCGCACTTGTTGACCTGCTGACGCAAGCGTGACACGGTGCTGATGTAATAAGTGATTTTTTGGTTTTAAAATAAATCGTAAAATTCAGAAAAAGCCCAAAATTTCTAAAAAGCATAGAAAATTAATCTGTAACTCCAAATGCAAAGATTTATATAAGAAAAATGATCATAGTTTGAGTTTGGGGTTGAACCTTTGGTTCAAAATGACACAAATCCATCTGGTTTTAGTTGCATTAGCTCAACCACAGCATATTACCATGTCATGATCATGCATCATATTGTGCATTGCATTGATTGTGTTTCCTTCTCTGTTGCTGGTATTTGTCCCCTCTCGATAGACGTGGTTTCGACGATGAGTTCGATGACACCGATGAAGAGTTATATCATCTTCAGAAGTGCCAGGCAAGCAAAACCCCCTTGTTCATTCTGATACAATCCCACTATCTCACTCCTGCTCTCTTTTACTGCATTAGGACAACAACGATTCATCTGTTACTTGATGCGGTAGTTGAACCCCTTATCCTCTGCATGACCTGTCATTGCCACAGTAAATAGATGAAACCCACTAGTATGAGTAGGAGTTGCTTGATCCCTGATGTGCCTACTCATTCATGCTTGTTGTCATGCCTGCTACTGCTTAGAGTTGAGTCAGGTCTGATTCATCGGGGATGAATTGGAATGGTGATAAACATGTCCTATTGTGTGTAAGCTAAGTGTGTGAACACGTTTTGGTAAAGGTCGCGGTGAGAGGCCATGTAGGAGTACATGGTGGGTTGTCTCATTGAAGTCGTCCTACGGAACTGAGTTCTGTGTTTGTGATCCATGAACAGCTACTACTTTAATGTGGAAACAATTTATGGTATTCGAGTTTCTTATGATACTCCCACTATTCCGAATGAGAAGAATTTTTCTTATGTGGAGAGTAATAAAATTTATATGCTTGGGGATCATGAAAAGAATGATTTATGTGATAGTTATATTGTTGAATTCATTCATGATGCTACTGAAAATTATTATAAGGGAGGAGTATATGCTTGTAGGAATTGCAATAATATCAAGTTTCCTCTCTATGTGTTGAAAATCTTAAAGTTATGCTTGTTTTGCTTTCCTATGCTAGTTGATTCTTGCTCCCATAAGTTTTTTGCTCACAAAATCCCTATGCATAGGAAGTGGGTTAGACTTAAATGTGCTAGTCATATTCTTCATGATGCTCTCTTTATGTTTCAATTCTTATCTTTTATACGAGCATCATTGAAATCATCATGCCTAGCTAAAAAGGGATTAAAGAAAAGCGCTTGTTGGGAGACAACCCAATATTTACCCCTACTATTTTTGTGTGTCCACATGATTAAGCTACTGTAGTAATCATGCTTTATAGATTTTGTTTCAATAAAGTGCCAAGTAGAACCTTTGGGAAGACTTGGTGAAAGTTAATGCGATCTTGCTGTACAAAACAGAAACTTTGCGCTCACGAGAATAATTGTCATTTTTAACAGAAGAGCGGTTTTAAGTTGATTATTTTTGAAGAAGATTAATAGACAAATTTCTCACATCCAAAAATTTATTTCAGAATTTTTGGAGATACAGAAGTATTCGAGAGTTACAGATTCCTACAGACTATTCTGTTTTTGACAGATTCTGTTTTCTATGTGTTGTTTGCTTATTTTGATGAATCTATGAGTAGTATCAGAGGGTATGTGTAGGATCGAAAGTATGTCTATAGGGGAGTGATTAGACTACTTGACCAAATAAAAACTTATCCTTTTCTCAATTTTAGTCTTTGGCAGATTTTAGCTAACTTAGCACAATTAAGCAATCTCAACACAATTCAAGCAAGCATGCAAAGAGTATATGAGCAGCGGAAAGTAAAGCACGCAACTTGCAAGAATGTAAAGGGAAGGCTTTGGAGAATTCAAACGCAATTGGAGACACGGATGTTTTTGTCGTGGTTCCGATAGGTGGTGCTATCGTACATCCACGTTGATGCAGACTTCAACCCACGAAGGGTAACGGTTGCGCGAGTCCACGGAGGGCTCCACCCACGAAGGGTCCACGAAGAAGCAATCTTGTCTATCCCACCATGGTTGTCGCCCACGAAGGACTTGCCTCACTAGCGGTAGATCTTAATGAAGTAGGCGATCTCCTTGCCCTTACAAACTCCTTGGTTCAACTCCACAATCTTGTCGGAGGCTCCCAAGTGACACCTAGCCAATCTAGGAGACACCACTCTCCAAGAAGTAACAAATGGTGTGTTGATGATGAACTCCTTGCTATTGTGCTTCAAATGATAGTCTCCCCAACACTCAACTCTCTCTCTCACAGGATTTGGATTTGGTGGAAACAAGATTTGAGTGGAAAGCAACTTGGGGAAGGCTAGAGATCAAGATTCATATGGTAGGAATGGAATATGTTGGCCTCAACACAAGTGTAGGTGGTTCTCTCTCAAAAAATGCAAGTTGGAAGTGTAGGTTTGTTCTGATGGCTCTCTCCATGAAAGAAGAGGAGGTGGAGGGGTATATATAGTCTCCACACAAAATCTAACCGTTACACACAACTTGCCAATCTCGGTGGGACAGAATTGAGAAACTCGGTCGGACCGATTCAGCAAATCTAGTGACTGTTAGGATTTTCAATGGGACCGACATGCAACTCGGTAGGACCAATATGGTTAGGGTTAGGGCATAACATAATCTCGGTGAGACCGATTACACAAACTCGGTGGGACCGATTTTGGTAATAAGCTAACCAGAGAGTTGGTTAGGTAAACTCGGTGGGACCGGTTCGCTCATTTAGGTGAGACCGAAGTGTTACGAAAAGGAAACAGAGAGTTTACATTGCAATATCGGTGGGACCGATTGCTCATCTCGGTGGTACCTAAATGTTACAAAGGGAAACAGAGACATTACAATGTCATCTCGATGAGACCGAGATCCCTATCGGTGAGACCGATTTTCCTAGGGATTGTGGCAGTGGCTATGACATTTGAACTCGGTGGCGCCAGATAGAAAGAATCGGTGGGGCCGAGTTTGACTTATGGTTTAGGTCATATGTGGATGTGAGAAAGTAGTTGAGAGCTTTGGAGCATATCACTAAGCACTTTGAGCAAGTAAGCCATTAAGCAACACCTCATCCCTCCTTGATAGTATTGGCTTTTCCTATAGACTCAGTGTGATCTTGGATCACTAAAATAGAAAATGTAGAGTCTTGAGCTTTGAGCTTGAGCCAATCCATTTGTCCTTCGCATTTTGAGGGGTCCACTTTTCTCATCCATGCCATGCCAATCATTGAGCTTTCCTAAAATATTCAACTTGAAATAGCATCAGCTCAATGAGCTATATGTTGTTAGGAATTACCAAAACCACCTAGGGATAGTTGCACTTTCAATCTCCCCCTTTTTGGTAATTGATGACAACATATAGATCAAAGCTTCGACAAATGATAATAAGATTGAAAAACATTGTCACTTTGAGAAGTATGTGAAATGTAAGAGCTCCCCCTAAATGTGTGCATGGTTTATGATTTGCTTTGGACTGCAAATGCACAATGAGTTAGGATCATGAGTTACTCTTCCATGTCACATACATCTTGGTGGAGCGCTCAAAATTATAATAATTAAATACATGCACTCATCACCAAGCAAAGTGAATGATCATATAGAGATAAAAGGATAATGTCATCCAACAAGCATTAAGGTAGCATATGATCAAACACATGATCATCCAAGTATCTCACAAAAGCATAAAGTATCTCAAACAATCAAATAAAGTTCAACCACCAAAACAAGAGAGAACAAAAGCAACACTTTCTCTCGAAGCCTATGATCTATACATTTTTGTCCCCCTTTGGCAACAAGTTACCAAAAAGTTCATAGAAAATGCATAGCACTAAATCGACTCTCAGGCTTGGTCTTCAGGTGGTGGTGTAGATATGGCTCCTTGGACGAAGACATCAGTTGACGTGGATGGAGCTGGTGGAGTAGGTGCTGGAGCTGGTTGCACAGAAGCTGTAGCTGGTGCAGATGAAGTGGCTCTTGTGTCTGGAACAGGCACTGCAGCTGATCTCTGGCTCCTGGGCACTCTGGCAAAAGCATCAGTAGTACTCTTGCCCTTCCTCTCCTGCATGACATCCTGAAGTTGCTGAACAACTGACTGTATCTCAGTGACCTTCACATCCAAGTCATAGAACTTCTGCTCCATGATTCTCTCCAGGCTCCTGGTTTTGAGTCAGGGTAGCCAGTCCCTTCTCAATCCTCAGAGTGGAGGCAATCAAGTAGCCAAGTTGATCCTACTTGCTCTTTAAGAAGTACTAAGATGCCTCATCAATGGTTGGCATCTTTGCAGCCTTTTCAGTCCTTGCCTTCTCCTTCTTTGCTTGTGCTTGCACAGAAGATGGTTCATCTTCATCCATTACCACTGTATTGTCCTCAAAATCTGGATAGATGGGCATGTGTTCCTTGTCCAAGCCTGTGCCCATCTTGGAGTTGATTAGCTCCTGGATCTGTGGGGCATACCCACAACTTCTCTTCTGATCTGCAGCAATCCTTTTGATAGTTTCCACTATGAGGCTCATGACCTTGAACTTTTGAGGCACATCAAATATGTGAAGTAGGTCGATGGCATGGCCTCTGATCATCTTGTGATCTCCAGACTTAGGCAAAAGAGTGTGCCTGAGGATCCAGTTGATTGTTGGCAATCCTGATAGAAGGTAATGTACTGATCCAAACTTGTGTGTCTCAACAGCAGCATCTGTGATCTCTTTATACATGTGTGCCATGGAGTTGTGATCCTTCTTCTTCTTGGCATAGACATCCAAGTCATACTCATTTTCCTTAGGTGCATTGATCAACTTTGCCCATTCTTCAACTGATGATTGGTACCTAGTACCTTCAGACATCCAGACAATCTTTCCATCTGGGTAGAAGTGAGCTGTGGAGTAGAACTGCATAATAAGCTCATCGTTCCACTTTGTGAGCTTCTGCCCAACAAAGTCATCCACTCCACAAGCATTGAAACTGTCATACACCACTGGATAATGCTCTTCATTTTTCCTGATGTACTCCCAGTCTACCCATCTCATATCACAGACAATTGGCTTCTTGTCAAGCAGCACTGTCTCATAGAAGTCCTGTTGTTCCTTTGTGTGAAACCTGTAGTCCACAGCAGTTCTCCTCCTGACTGCATAGGGATCAGTCAATCTCCACTGCCTGAGACTTGCATCCTTTCTTAGCTTCATATCCTTAGCTACAGGGTGAACATCATTGTGATCTGGAATTTTGGGCTTCAACTTTCTCAAGACATGTTCCTCATCATCTTCTTCTTCAACAGCAGCTTCAGGCACTGGGGCCTTGTTCTTCTCTCCAGCAGGAATGTTCCTTGTATTCCTCTTGGGCGCAGATTTGGGCTTTGGAGCAGCTGCCTTAGGAGCTTCTTTGGGCTTTGATGAAGCAGCCCCTGACCTGATGGCATCACCCATAGGCTTTTGAGCTTTGGGTGCTGGTGCAGCAACCTCTTCCTCTTCTTCTTCTTCCATCATGGAAGGCCTTCCAACAACCCTGGCCATGGTCTTCTTGACCCTTTCCTTCCTCTTCTTCCCTTCTGCAGCAGCCTCTTTGGGATCAGATTCCAAAGGTACTTGAGTAGAGGCTCTGGCTTTAGACATGGGAATTCTCTTTGCAGGTGATTTGGTCTTCATACCAGGCTTAGTGGCAGAAGCTGTGCCATACTCCTTCTTGAGCACCTTCTTCTTGGAAGTGGCCTCATCCTCAACAGCCACATAGTCTTCATCCTCAGAATCTGAGGTTCTCTTCTTTCTGGCCCTGGTGGCTGCCTTGGGTAAGTTGTTGGGTGTGCTCCTGCTACCCTCATCATAGCTGCTAGAGGGACTAGTGCCCTCACTCATCTGAACCTGCTCCTCAGACTTGTTCTGACTGTCACTTTGATCAGACATGTTGCAAACACTGACAGCAGATCCTGTGAATACATATAGATGAGGTATAGTAGATGAGCATTACAAAATATAGAGGTTTTTGCAAAAGAATGAGTCAAAAACTTAGTTTTAGTTTTCCACAGAAAGCATTTCGGATCTACCGATTTGTAAACTCGGTGATACCGAAGCAGCTTTTGGAACCTAAACTAGTGAACTCGGTTAGACCGAGTCATAGTTCGGTGGCACCGAGACTGCTAGGGTTTCACAAAGTCCTGAACTCGGTCACACCGATTTGCAATTCTCGGTCAGACCAAGAATCACATGTGCAATGGCATTAGCCGAATCGGTGGAACCGGGTTCTACAACTCGGTTGGTCCGAGATGGTTTTGGTGGAAATCTAACCCTAAATTTTCAATTCACATCTAACCTATAGAGTGTTTTCGGTGGATAAGATGGTTTCAAACATGGCAAGATTAATGGCAAAATAATGTGCTAGCAATTCGGAGTAAAATAGCACAAAGATCAAGTCCATACCCTAGTTTGGCGATGGACTAGCTACGGCGGCAACGGCGGAGATGAATTCCGTTGACGGCGGCGGAGACCAGCGGCAGGCGGCAGCTGGCGATGAGGAGGATGATCCAGAGGCCCAGGAAGGCAGAGCAGGCTGAGCGCGGGCGAAAGAGTTCGAAGAAATTTCCAAAATTTGACCCGTGGATATATATAGCCTGACCCTGTCGGTGTGACCGAGTGGAACAACTCGGTGGCACAGAGATGCATAACTACAAGCAGTTACGGCAACTTGGTGTGACCGAAAAGTTCAAATCGGTTGCACCAAGATTGAAAACCTAGATCAACTTAGTGATCTCGGTACGACCAAAATGGAAGAATCGGTCAGACCGAAACACACAAAGAAGTTTTGGAAGTTTAAGTCTATGACGAATCAGGGACTCCGAGTGCTCCTCACACAGAGTGGTTCGAATCTGACTTGATCAAATTTTGTGATGTAGCATGAATAGAGTTTGAGACAAGAAAAGCATAGATAGCTAGAGAAGGTTCTTAGGCATTCTTGTCCATCCACTTGGCAAAAGAAAAGGAACCAAACAATCAAAACAACAAGTGGATGTCCTCGAATGAGTAAAATATGCAACCAACATGTTCACACAATAAAATGGCAAATGAAATATGTGGCAAAGCATGCACAACCAATTCTAGCATCTATCAAGCAATTGGCGATGACTAGGTCATCTATATATGAGTATATTGACTTAGGAGTCAAATGATAACATTTGATCATAGGTCATACTCATCGTTTAAGCACAAGTGGGGTTACCACTTTTACATAATGCATTGTTGTGTTCACACCATTAGAGTTGCTTTGACTCAATTCTTAGAGTAAAGCTCACCCTAGATGTGAGATCCCCCCTTAAGAGGGATGAACTAACCTTGGGTTTTGTCGATGATGACTTCATGTAGGTGTTGAAGATGTGGATTCTCAATGTTGATGTAGATCATTTGGAGCAATCCTTTGGAGTGAGTTGCACTTTCAATACCTACACGGGTTAGTCCCACAAGGAACAAACAAGGATATCCATAGACATAGAGTGATGCACACACAAGATGATGTCTATGAAAGCATTAGGTTACCTTGTCCCTTGTCTTACCAACAAGAGGGTTTGTGACTCCTTGAACTAGTGCAAGATGTGGAAGTTGATTGCACTTGTTCTTGCCAAAATGATATGAGTGAAATATGTTGGCGGAGTCACCCTCAAGAACTCTCTAGTTCTTCTTCTTCGGGAGAAGACATCATCTTGATGGGAATCCTTGGAGTTGTAGTCGTACTTGATGAAGTAGAACTTGATGTAGTCTTGGGAACCCACTTGACCAAGGCCTTAGGAGCTTCTTCAAATGCATCAATCTCCTCTTGAAGCTTATCCTTGCCTTTTTGCTTGTGGTCTTGTGGTGGAAGATCATCTTGAGCTTGTGTCCCTTTGAAGGAAGTAGGATCATACTTCTCTTGTTGAGGAACAAACTTCGTCTTGGGGTATTGATCTTCTTCCCACTCAACTCCATTGGCATTGAACTTTCGTTTAAAACCAACACCTTGGTTCTTCCGGTGCCTTCCTTGCTTGCGTACAATTTCCTCGAATTGCTTACTCCCGGCAAGGCTCTTGTAAACACCTTTCTCTATAATTCCCTTCAATAAGCAATTTTCTTGCTCAAGTGTAAATTGGCTAAGAGAATCATTAGTGGAATCAAGAGAACTACTAGAAGCAACAACATTGGATTTAGCATGATTATTGTTACTATTAGAGGAAGAATCCTTCTTGTTCTTGTTACTAGACTTGACTTGAGGCATGTAAGTAGATAAGAGTAAATGCTTGGCAATGTAAGAAGAACTTTTCTTACGAAGATCATCATTGATTGCCTTTAAGAACTCATGCTCTTGCTCAAGGTTGAGCTTTTCAAAGCGTAACTTCTCATGAGTCCTTAAAAGTTCTCGATGATCTTCTAAGACAGTTTCATGAGCTAACTTAAGAGTGTTTACTTCTTTAGTTAGAAGCTCAATCTTCTCCTTATCATTGTCATTCGTTTTATCTTGATTATCATGATTAATTGATGTTTCATCATAGTATTCATCACTAGAGTTGTCAACAAGAAAATCATCATCACCTAACAAGTCATCTTCATCACTATAGAAACCAACATCCTCGGGGTGTGATACCTTTGGGCCTTTAGCCATGAAGCATCTTCCAAGTCCTTCATTTGGTGAGTCAAATATGTCGTAGGAGTTGGTTGACACAAGTGCTAGACCGGCAACACCTTCATCTGGAGTATATTCGGAGTCAGAGTGATAGCTTCTCTCGGAGTGATTGTCGGAGTCGGAGTCGGATACCCATTCACCAACATGAGCTTGATGTCTTCGTTTTGTGTAGCTCCTTGATGACTTGTCCTTCCTTTCCGAGTCCTTGCTTCTCCGGGATGTTCTTCGTTCATAACGATCATCTCTACTCCTTCTCTCTCTTGGTGGTGATTCCTCTCTTCTACTTCTCCTCTTAGGTGATTCTTCTCTTCTTTTGTAGGGTGCCGTACACTCATTGGAATAGTGTCCGGGTCTTCTACAATTGTAGCAATTATGCTCTCGACTAGAAGATCTTTTGTCATTGTAGGACCTTGACTTGGAGCTTCTCTCTTTGCTTCTACTCTTGTAAAACTTGTTGAAGTTCTTCACCATTAGGCTCAATTCTTCATTGAAGGTTTGTTTCTCACTTGATGATGTGGGGGATTCACATGAGGCTTTGTAAGCACCACTTGACTTGTTGTGAAGTTCCTCCTTATCCTTGAGTGACATCTCATGAGCAACAATTCTTACAATGACTTCCGTTGGCTTGAGATCTTTGTAATTGGGCATCATTTGGACCAATGTGCACACGGTATCATATTTTCCATCCAAAGCTCTTAGGATCTTCTTAATGATGAATTTGTCGGTCATCTCTTCACTTCCTAAGCCGGCAATCTCATTTGTGATAGGAGCAAGCCTAGAGTACATTTCAGCGACACCTTCACCATCCTTCATTTTGAACTTGTCAAGCTGACTTTGAAGCACATCCAACTTGGATTCCTTGACGGAGTCGGTACCTTCATGCATATCAATCAAAGTATCCCAAATTTCCTTTGCATTCTCAAGATGGCTGATTTTGTTGAATTCTTCAGGGCACAATCCGTTGAAGAGGATATCACAAGCTTGAGCGTTGTATTGCAGCATCTTCAACTCTTCCGCACTAGCTTCACGATTCGGTTCTCTCCCATCAAAGAATTCACCTTGCAAGCCAATACACATAATAGCCCAAATGGCGGGGTTATGTCCAAGAATATGCATTTTCATCTTATGCTTCCAACTAGCAAAGTTAGTACCATCAAAGTAAGGACCTCTACGGTGATAGTTTCCCTCGCTAGGCCATACTCTCCTAGGTTATGAAACCAAGGCTATGACTGCCAAAATCTATGGAAATCAAAGCAAGTGGAGATCAAGGCTCTGATACCATTTGTAGGATCGAAAGTATGTCTAGAGGGGGGTGATTAGACTACTTGACCAAATAAAAACTTATCCTTTTCCCAATTTTAGTCTTTGGCAGATTTTCGCTAACTTAGCACAAGTCAATCAATCTCAACACAATTCAAGCAAGCATGCAAAGAGTATATGAGCAGCGGAAAGTAAAGCATGCAACTTGCAAGAATGTGAAGGGAAGGGTTTGGAGAATTCAAACGCAATTGGAGACATGGATGTTTTTGTCGTGGTTCCGATAGGTGGTGCTATCGTACATCCACGTTGATGGAGACTTCAACCCACGAAGGGTAACGGTTGCACGAGTCCACGGAGGGCTCCACCCATGAAGGGTCCACGAAGAAGCAACCTTGTCTATCCCACCATGGCCGTCGCCCACAAAGGACTTGCCTCACTAGCGGTAGATCTTCACGAAGTAGGCGATCTCCTTGCCCTTACAAACTCCTTGGTTCAGCTCCACAATCTTGTCGGAGGCTCCCAAGTGACACCTAGCCAATCTAGGAGACACCACTCTCCAAGAAGTAACAAATGGTGTGTTGATGATGAACTCCTTGCTCTTGTGCCTCAAATGATAGTCTCCCCAACATTCAACTCTCTCTCACAAGATTTGGATTTCGTGGAAACAAGATTTGAGTGAAAAGCAACTTGGGGAATTCTAGAGATCAAGATTCATATGGTAGGAATGGAACATGTTGGCCTCAACACAAGTGTAGGTGGTTCTTTCTCAGAAAATGCAAGTTGGAAGTGTAGGTTCATTCTGATGGCTCTCCCCATGAATGAAGAGGAAGTGGAGGGGTATATATAGCCTCCACACAAAATCTAACCGTTACACACAACTTGCCAATCTCGGTGGGACCAAATTGAGAAACTCGGTCGGACCAATTCAACAAATCTAGTGACCGTTAGGATTTTCGGTGGGACCGACATGCAACTCGGGAGGACCGATATGGTTAGGGTTAGGGCATAAAGAAATCTCGGTGAGACCGATTACACAAACTCGGTGGGACTGATTTTGGTAATAAGCTAACCAGAGAGTTGGTCAGGTAAACTCGGTGGGACCGGTTCGCTCATTTCGGTGAGATCGAAGTGTTACAAAAAGGAAACGGAGAGTTTAAATTGCAATCTTGGTGGGACCGATCGCTCATCTCGGTGGTACCGAAATGTTACGAAGGGAAACAGAGATATTACAATCCCATCTCGGTGAGACCGATTTGCCTAAGGTTTGTGGCATTGGCTATGACATCTGAACTTGGTGGCGCCGAATAGAAAGAATCGGTGGGGCCGAGTTTGACTTGTGGTTTAGGTCATATGTGGATGTGAGAAAGTAGTTGAGGGCTTTGGAGCATATCACTAAGCACTTTGAGCAAGTAAGCCATTAAGCAACACCTCATCCCTCCTTGATAGTATTGGCTTTTCCTATAGACTCAATGCGATCTTGGATCACTAAAATAGAAAATGTAGAGTCTTGAGCTTTGAGCTTTGAGCTTGAGCCAATCCTTTTGTCCTTAGCATTTGAGGGGTCCACTTTTCTCATCCATGCCATGCCAATCATTGAGCTTTCCTGAAATATTCAACTTGAAATAGCATTACTCAATGAGGTATATGTTGTTAGGAATTACCAAAACCACCTAGGGATAGTTGCACTTTCAGTATGAATCATAGAGAAGTTGGAATACAGTAGATATTACACGAATATGAATTTTGAATGAGTTCAAAACAGTACCTAAGTGGTGATTTATTTTCTTATACTAACGGAGCTTATGCGTTTTCTGTTGAGTTTTGTGTTGTGAAGTTTTCAAGTTTTGGGTAAAGTTTTGATGGACTATGGAATAAGGAGTGGAAAGAGCCTAAGCTTGGGGATGCCCAAGGCACCTCAAGGTAATATTCAAGGACAACCAAGAGCCTAAGCTTGGGGATGCCCCGAATGACATCCCCTCTTTCGTCTTCGTTCATCGGTAACTTTACTTGGAGCTATATTTTTATTCACCACATGATATGTGTTTTGCTTGGAGCGTCATTTTATTTTATTTTGTTTTGCTTGCTGTTTGAATATTATCCCAAGATCTGAAATTCTTAAATGTTAGAGAGTCTTCACATAGTCACATAATTATTCAACTACTCATTGATCTGCACTTATATCTTTTGGAGTAGTTTGTCATTTGCTCTAGTGCTTCACTTATATCGTTTTAGAGGATAACGGTGGTTTTATTTTGAAGAAATAGAAGAACTCTCATGCTTCACTTATATTATTTTGAGAGTCTTAAACATCATGGTAATTTGCTTTGGTTATGAATTTAGTCCTAATATGATGGGCATCCAACAGGGATATAATAAAAACTTTCATATAAAGTGCATTGAATACTATGAGAAATTTGATTCCTTATGATTGTTTTGAGATATGAAGATGGTCATATTAGAGTCATACTAGTGGTGTAATTGTGAATTTGAGAAATACTTGTGTTGAGGTTTGTGAGTCCCATAGCATGCACGTATGGTAACCGTTGTGTAACAAATTTGAAGCATGATGTATCTCTTTGATTGTCTTCCTTATGTGTGGAGGTCGGGGTCGCGCCATGGTTAACTCCTACCAACCCTTCCCCTAGGAGCATGCGCGTAGTACTTGGTTTTGATGACTTGTAGATTTTTGCTATAAGTATGTGAGTTCTCTATGACTAATGTTGAGTCCATGGATTATACGCACTCTCACCCTTCCACCGTTGCTAGCCTCTCTTGTGTCGTGCAAATTTTGCCGGTACCATACACCCACCATTTACCTTCCTCAAAACAGCCACCATACCTATCTATTATGGCATTTCCATAGCCATTCCGAGATATATTTGAAGGAAATATGCCCTAGAGGCAATAATAAAGTTATTATTTATTTCCTTATTTCATGATAAATGTTTATTATTCATGCTAGAATTGTATTAACAGGAAACATAATACATGTGTGAATATATAGACAAACAAAGTGTCACTAGTATGCCTCTACTAGACTAGCTCGTTGATCAAAGATGGTTATGTTTCCTAACCATAGACATGAATTGTCATTTGATTAACGGGATCACATTATTAGGAGAATGATGTGATTGACATGACCCATTCCGTTAGCTTAGCACACGATCGTTTAGTATGTTGTTATTGCTTTCTCGATGACTTATACATGTTCCTATGACTATGAGATTACGCAACTCCCGTTTACCGGAGGAACACTTTGTGTGCTACCAAACATCACAACGTAACTGGGTGATTATAAAGGTGCTCTACAGGTGTCTCCGAAGGTACATGTTGAGTTGGCGTATTTCTAGATTAGGATTTGTCACTCCGATTGTCGGAGAGGTATCTCTGGGCCCTCTCGGTAATACACATCACTTAAGCCTTGCAAGCATTGCAACTAATGAGTTAGTTGCGGGATGATGTATTACGGAATGAGTAAAGAGACTTGCCAGTAACGAGATTGAACTAGGTATTGAGATACCGACGATCGAATCTCGGGCAAGTAACATACCAATGACAAAGGGAACAATGTATGTTGTTATGCGGTTTGACCGATAAAGATCTTCGTAGAATATGTAGGAGCCAATATGAGCATCCAGGTTCCTCTATTGGTTATTGACCGGAAACGTGCCTCGGTCATGTCTACATAGTTCTCGAACCCGTAGGGTCCGCACGCTTAAGGTTTTGATGACAGTTATATTATGAGTTTATGAGTTTTGATGTACCGAAGGAGTTCGGAGTCCCGGATGAGATCGGGGACATGACGAGGAGTCTCGAAATGGTCGAGATGTAAAGATCGATATATTGGACGACTATATTCGGACATCGAAAGGGTTCCGAGTGATTCGGGTATTTTTCGGAGTACCAGAGAGTTACGGGAATTCACCGGGGAGTATGTGGGCCTTATTGGGCCATACGGGAATAGAGGAGAGAGGCCAAAAGGAAGGAGGCCTGCGCCCCCCCTCTGGTCCGAATTGGACAAGGGGCACAGCCCCCCTTTCCTTCTCCCTCTCCCCCTCTTTCCCCTTCTCCTACTCCAACAAGGGAGGTGGAATCCTACTAGGACTAGGGAGTCCTAGTAGGACTCCACACTTGGCGCACCCCCTCCTAGGGCCGGCCTCCTCCCCCCTTGCTCCTTTATATACGGGGGCAGGGGAGCACCCCATGACACACAAGTTGATCTTCGTGATCATTCCTTAGCCGTGTGCGGTGCCCCCCTCCACCATATTCCACCTCGGTCATATCGTAGTGGTGCTTAGGCGAAGCCCTGCGTCGGTAGAACATCATCATCGTCACTACGCCGTCGTGCTGACGGAACTCATCCCCGACACCCTGCTGGATCGGAGTCCGGGGATCGTCATCGAGCTAAACGTGTGCAGAACACGGAGGTGCCGTACGTTCGGTGCTTGGATCGGTCGGATCGTGAAGACGTACAACTACATCAACCGCGTTGTCATAACGCTTCCGCTTACGGTCTACGAGGGTACGTAGACATCACTCTCCCCTCTTGTTGCTATGCATCACCATGATCTTGCGTGTGCGTAGGAAATTTTTTGAAATTACTACGTTCCCCAACAGTGGCATCCGAGCCTAGATTTTATGCGTTGATGTTATATGCACGAGTAGAACACAAGTGAGTTGTGGGCGATGCAAGTCATACTGCTTACCGTCATGTCATACTTTGGTTCGGCGGTATTGTTGGATGAAGAAACCCGGACCGACATTACGCTTACGCTTACGCGAGACTGGTTCTACCGACGTGCTTTGCACACAGGTGGCTAGCGGGTGTCAGTTTCTCCAACTTTAGTTGAACCGAGTGTGGCTACGCCCGGTCCTTGCGAAGGTTAAAACAGCACTAACTTGACGAACTATCGTTGTGGTTTTGATGCGTAGGTAAGAACGGTTCTTGCTAAGCCCGTAGCAGCCATGTAAAACTTGCAACAACAAAGTAGAGGACGTCTAACTTGTTTTTGCAGGGCATGTTGTGATGTGATATGGTCAAGACATGATGAGATATAAGTTGTTGTATGAGATGATCATGTTTTGTTGAAGTTATCGGCAACTGGCAGAAACCTTATGATTGTCTCTTTATTGCATAAGATGCAAGCGCCAAATAATTGCTTTACTTTATCGCTATGCGATAGCAATAGTTGCAAGAGCAATAGTTTGCGAGACAACCATGTGATGACACATTGATATAGATCAAGATGATGGAGATCATGGTGTCATGCCGGTGATGATGGAGATCATGACGATGCTTTGGAGATGGAGATCAAAGGCGCAAGATGATGATGGCCATATCATGTCACATATTTATGATTGCATATGATGATTATCTTTTATACATCTTATTTTGTTTTGATTGACGGTAGCATTATAAGATGATCTCTCACTAAATTATCAAGAAGTGTTCTCCCTGAGTATGCACCGTTGCCAAAGTTCGTCATGCCCAGACACCACGTGATGATCGGGTGTGATAAGCGCAACATCCATCTACAACGGGTGCAAGCCAGTTTTGCACACGCGGAATACTCAGGTTAAACTTGACGAGCCTAGCATATGCAGATATGGCCTCGGAACACGTAGACCGAAAGGTCGAGCGTGAATCATATAGTAGATATGATCAACATAGTGATGTTCACCATTGAAAACTACTCCATCTCACGTGATGATCGGTTATGGTTTAGTTGATTTGGATCACGTGATCACTTAGATGACTAGAAAGATGTCTGTCTAAGTGGGAGTTCTTAAGTAATATGATTAATTGAACTTAAATTTATCATGAACTTAGTCCTGGTAGTATTTTGCAAATTATGTTGTAGATCAATAGCTCGCGTTGTTGCTTTCATATGTTTATTTTGATATGTTCCTAGAGAAAACTGTGTTGAAAAATATTAGTAGCAATGATGCGGATTGGATCCGTGATCTGAGGATTGTTCTCATTGTTGCACAGAAGAATTATGTCCTTAATGCACCGCTAGCTGATGGACCTATTGCAGGAGCAGATGCAGACGTTATGAACGTTTGGCTAGCTCAAAATGATGACTACTTGATAGTTTAGTGCACCAAGCTTAATGGCTTAGAATCGGGACTTCAAAGACGTTTTGAACGTCATGGACCATATGAAATGTTCCAGGAATTGAAGTTAATATTTTAAGCAAATACCCGAGTTGAGAGATAGGAAATCTCCAACAAGTTCTATAGATAAAAGATGGAGGAGAATCGCTCAACTAGTGAGCATGTGCTCAGATTGTCTGGGTACTTAAATCACTTGAATCAAGTGGGAGTTAATCTTCCAGATAAGATAGTGATTGACAGAGTTCTCTAGTCACCATCACCAAGTTACTAGAACTTCGTGATGAACTATAGTATACAAGGGATGACGAAAACGATTCCCGAGCTCTTCGTGACGTTGAAATCGACAAAGGTAGAAATCAAGAAAGAGCATCAAGTGTTGATGATTGACAAGACCACTAGTTTCAAGAAAAGGGCAAAGGGAAAGAAAGGGAACTTCAAGTAGAATGACGAACAAGTTGTCACTCCCGCGAAGAAGCCCAAAGATGGACCAAAGCCTGAAACTGAGTGCTTACACTGCAAAGGAAATGGTCACTGGAAGCGGAGATGCCTTGAATATTTGGTGGATAAGTAGGATGGCAAAGTGAACAAGGGTATATTTGATATACAGGTTATGGATGTGTGCCTTACTAGTGTTTATAGTAGCCCCTGAGTATTTAATACTTGTTCGGTTGCTAAGATTAGTAACTCGAAACAGGAGTTACAGAATAAACAGAGACTAGTTGAAGGGGAAGTGACGATGAGTGTTGTAAGTAGTTCCAAGATTGATATGATCATCATCGCACACTCCCTATACTTTCGGGATTTGTGTTGAACCTAAATAAGTGTTTGGTGTTTGCGTTGAGCATGAATATGATTTGATCATGTTTATTGCAATACGGTTATTCATTTAAGTTAGAGAACAATTGTTGTTCTGTTTACATGAATAAAACCTTCAATGGTCATACACCCAATGAAAATAGTTTGTTGGATCTCGATCATAGTGATACACATATTCATAATATTGATGCCAAAAGATGCAAAGTTAATAATGATAGTGCAACTTATTTATGGCACTGCCGTTTGGGTCATATTGATGTAAAGCGCGTGAAGAAACTCCATGAAAGATGGATTTTCGGAATCACTTGGTTATGAATCATTTGATGCTTGCGAACCGTGCCTTTTGTGCAAGATGACAAAAACTCCGTTCTCCGGAACAATGGAACGAGCTACTGACTTATTGGAAATAATACATACCGATGTATGCGATCCAATGAGTGTTGATGCTCGTGGTAAGTATCGTTATTATCTGACCTTCACAAGATGATTTGAGCAGATATGGGTATATCTACTTGATGAAACATAAGACTGAAATAGTTGAAAGGTTCAAAGAATTTCAGAGTGAAGTGGAAAAATCATCGTAACAAGAAAATAAAATTTTTGCGATCTGATCGCGGAAACGAATATTTGAGTTACGAGTTTGGTCTTCAATTAAAACAATGTGGAAAAGTTTCATAGCTCACGCCACCTGGAACACCACAATGTTATGGTGTGTCCGAACGTCGTAACCGCACTTTATTGGATATGGTGCTATCTATGATGTCTCTTACTAATTTACCATTATCGTTTTGGGGTTATGCATTAGAGACAGCTGCATTCACGTTAAAAGGGTACCATATAAAATCCGTTGAGACGACACCGTATGAATTATGGTTTTGCAAGAAACCAAAGTTGTCGTTTCTTGAAGTTTGGGTTGCGATGCTTATGTGAAAAAGTTTCAACATGATAAGCTTGAACCCAAATCGGAAAAGTGCGTCTTCATAGGATACCCAAAATGTTGGGTACACCTTCTATCACAGATCCGAAAGGCAAGACATTCGTTGCCAAGAATGGATCCTTTCTAGAGAAGGAGTTTCTCTCGAAAGAAGTGAGTGGGAGGAAAGTAGAGCTTGATAAGGTAATTTGTACCTTCTCCCAAATTGGAAAGTAGTTCATCACAAAAATCAGTTCCAGTGATTCCTACACCAATTAGTGAGGAAGCTAATGATGATGATCATGTAACTTCAGATCAAGTTACTATCGAACCTCGTAGGTAAAACAGAGTGAGATCCGCACCAGAGTGGTACGGTAATCCTGTTCTGGAGGTCATGTTACTTGACCATGACAAACCTACGAACTATGAGGAAGCGATGATGAGCCCAGATTCCGCGAAATGGCTTGAGGCCACGAAATCTGAGATATGATCCATGTATGAGAACAAAGTGTAGACTTTGATTGACTTGCCCGATGATCGGTGAGTCATTAAGAATAAATGGATCTTCAAGAGGAAGACGGACGCTGATAGTAGTGTTACTATCTACAAAGCTAGAATTGTCGCAAAAGGTTTTCGACAAGGTCAAACTGTTGACGATGATGAGAGTTTCTCACTCGTATCTATGCTTAAGTCTGTCTGAATCATGTTAGCAATTGCCGCATTTTATGAAATCTGGCAAATGGATAGACAAAACTGCATTCCTTAATGGATTTATTTAAGAAGACTTGTATATGATGCAACCAGAAGGTTTTGTCAATCCTAAAGGTGTTAACAAAATGTGCAAGCTCCAGCGATCCATCTATGGACTGGTGCAAGCATCTCAGAGTTGGAATATACGCTTTGATGAGTTGATCAAAGCATATAGTTTTATACAGACTTGCGGTGAAGCCTGTATTTACAAGAAAGTGAGTGGGAGCACTACAGCATTTCTGATAAGTATATGTGAATGACATATTGTTGATCGGAAATAATGTAGAATTATTCTGCAAAGCATAAAGTAGAATTTGAGAGGAGTTTTTTCAAAGAAAGACCTCGGTGAAGCTACTTACATATTGAGCATCAAAATCTATAGAGATAGATCAAGACACTTGAAAAGTTTTTCCAATGAGTACATACCTTGACAAGATTTTGAAGTAGTTCAAAATGGAACAGTCAAAGAAAGAGTTTCTCGCTTGTGTTACAAGGTGTGAAATTGAGTAAGACTCAAATCCTGACCACAGCAGAAAATAGAAAGAGAATGAAAGTCATTCCCTATGCATCAGTCATAGGTTCTATAAAAGTATGCCATGCTATGGACCAGACCTATTGTATACTATGCCCTGGTTTGGCAAGAGAGTACAATAGTGATCTAGGAGTAGATCACTGGACATTGGTCAAAATTATCCTTAGTGGAATAAGGATATGTTTCTCGATTATGGAGGTGACAAAAAGGTTCGTCGTAAAGGGTTACGTCGATACAAGTTTTGGCACTGATCCAGATGACTCTAAGTCTTAATCTGGATACATATTGAAAGTGGGAGCAATTAGCTAGAGTAGCTCCATGCAGAGCATTGTAGACATAGAATATTTGCAAAATACTTACGGATCTGAATGTGACAGACCCGTTGACTAAAATTATCTCACAAGCAAAACGTGATCACACCTTCGTACTCTTTGGGTGTTAATCACATAGCGATGTGAACTAGATTATTGACTGTAGTAAACCCTTTGGGTGTTGGTCACATGACGATGTGAACTATGGGTGCTAATCACATGGTGATGTGAATTATTGGTGTTAAATCACATGGCGATATGAACTAAATTATTGACTCTAGTGCAAGTGGGAGACTGAAGGAAATATGCCCTAGAGGCAATAATAAAGTTATTATTTATTTCCTTATTTCATGATAAATGTTTATTATTCATGCTAGAATTGTATTAACCGGAAACATAATACATGTGTGAATATATAGACAAACAAAGTGTCACTAGTATGCCTCTACTAGACTAGCTCGTTGATCAAAGATGGTTATGTTTCCTAGCCATAGACATGAGTTGTCATTTGATTAACGGGATCACATCATTAGGAGAATGATGTGATTGACATGACCCATTCCGTTAGCTTAGCTCACGATCGTTTAGTATGTTGCTATTGCTTTCTCCATGACTTATACATGTTCCTATGACTATGAGATTATGCAACTCCCGTTTACCCGAGGAACACTTTGTGTGCTACCAAACGTCACAACGTAACAGGGTGATTATAAAGGTGCTCTACAGGTGTCTCCGAAGGTACATGTTGAGTTGGCGTATTTCCAGATTAGGATTTGTCACTCCGATTGTCGGAGAGGTATCTCTAGGCCCTCTCGGTAATACACATCACTTAAGCCTTGCAAGCATTGCAACTAATGAGTTAGTTGCGGGATGATGTATTACGGAACGAGTAAAGATACTTGCCAGTAACGAGATTGAACTAGGTATTGAGATACCGACGATCGAATCTCGGGCAAGTAACATACCAATGACAAAGGGAACAACGTATGTGCTCTACAGGTGTCTCCGAAGGTACATGTTGAGTTGGCGTATTTCCAGATTAGGATTTGTCACTCCGATTGTCGGAGAGGTATCTCTAGGCCCTCTCGGTAAAACACATCACTTAAGCCTTGCAAGCATTGCAACTAATGAGTTAGTTGCGGGATGATGTATTACGGAACGAGTAAAGAGACTTGCTAGTAACGAGATTGAACTAGGTATTGAGATACCGACGATCGAATCTCGGGCAAGTAACATACCAATGACAAAGGGAACAACGTATGTTGTTATGTGGTTTGACCGATAAAGATCTTCGTAGAATATGTAGGAGCCAATATGAGCATCCAGGTTCCTCTATTGGTTATTGACCGGAAACGTGCCTCGGCCATGTCTACATAGTTCTCGAACCCGTAGGGTCCGCACGCTTAAGGTTTCGATGACAGTTATATTATGAGTTTATGAGTTTTGATGTACCGAAGGAGTTCGGAGTCCCGGATGAGATCGGGGACATGACGAGGAGTCTCGAAATGGTCGAGACGTAAAGATCGATATATTGGATGACTATATTCGGACATCGGAAGGATTCCGAGTGATTCGAGTATTTTTCGGAGTACCGGAGAGTTACGGGAATTTGCCGGGGAGTATATGGGCCTTATTGGGCCATACGGGAATAGAGGAGAGAGGCCAAAAGGAAGGAGGCCTGCACCCCCCCTCTGGTCCGAATTGGACAAGGGGCGGAGCCCCCCTTTCCTTCTCCCTCTCCCCGTCTTTCCCCTTCTCCTACTCCAACAAGGGAGGTGGAATCCTACTAGGACTAGGGAGTCCTAGTAGGACTCCACACTTGGCGCACCCCCTCCTAGGGCTGGCCTCCTCCCCCCTTTCTCCTTTATATACGGGGGCAGGGGAGCACCCCATGACACACAAGTTGATCTTCGTGATCGTTCCTTAGCCGTGTGCGGTGCCCCCCTCCACCATATTCCACCTCGGTCATATCGTAGTGATGCTTAGGCGAAGCCCTGCGTCGGTAGAACATCATCATCGTCACTACGCCGTCGTGCTGACGGAACTCATCCCTGACACCCTGCTGGATCGGAGTCCGGGGATCGTCATCGAGCTGAACGTGTGCAAAACACGGAGGTGCCGTACGTTCGGTGCTTGGATCGGTCGGATCGTGAAGACGTACGACTACATCAACCGCGTTGTCATAACGCTTCCGCTTATGGTCTACGAGGGTACATAGACATCACTCTCCCCTCTCGTTGCTATGCATCACCATGATCTTGCGTGTGCGTAGGAATTTTTTTGAAATTACTACGTTCCCCAACAATATTACCATGCAACTTTCCACTGTTCCGTTTATTATGACACGCTTCATTATTGTCATATTGCTTTGCATGATCATGTAGTTGACGTCGTATTTATGGCAAAGCCACCGTTCATAATTCTTTCATACATGTCACTCTTGATTCATTGCACATCCCGGTACACCGCCGGAGGCATTCATATACAGTCATTTGTTGTTCTAAGTTTCGAGTTGTAATTCTTGAGTTGTAAGTAAATAAAAGTGTGATGATCTTCATTATTAGAGCATTGTCCCAGTGAGGAAAGGATGATGGAGACTATGATTCCCGCACAAGTCGGGATGAGACTCCGGACAAAAAAAAGAGAGGCCAAAAACAAATAGAGAAGGTCCAAAAAAAATGAGAGAAAAAGAGAGAAGGGGCAATGCTACTATCCTTTTTCCACACTTGTGCTTCAAAGTAGCACCATGATCTTCATGATAGAGAGTCTCTTATGTTGTCACTTTCATATACTAGCGAGAATTTTTCATTACAGAACTTGGCTTGTATATTCCAACGATGGGCTTCCTCAAAATGCCCTAGGTCTTCATGAGCAAGAAAGTTGGATGCACACCCACTTAGTTTCTTTTTGATCTTTGATACATTTATAGCTCTAGTGCATCCGTTGCATGGCAATCCCTACTGACTCACATTCATATCTATTGATGGGCATCTCCATAGCCCGTTGATACGCATAGTTGATGTGAGACTATCTCCTCTTTTTTGTCTTCTCCACAACCACCATTCTATTCCACCTATAGTGCTATGTCCATGGCTCACACTCATGTATTGCGTGAAAGTTGAAAAAGTTTGAGAATACTAAAGTATGAAACAATTGCTTGGCTGAAACCGGGGTTGTGAATGATTTGAATATTTTGTGTGACGAAGATGGAGCATAGCCAAACTATATGATTTTGTAGGGATAAGATTTCTTTGGCCATGTTATTTTGAGAAGACATAATTGCCATGTTAGTATGCTTGAAGTATTATTGTTTTTATGTCAATATTAAACTTTTGTTTTGAATCTTATGGCTCTGAATATTCTTGCCACAATAAAGAAGATTACATTGATAAATATGTTAGGTAGTATTGCACATCAAAAATTCTGTTTTTATCATTTACCTACTCGAGGACGAGCAGGAATTAAGCTTGGGGATGCTTGATACGTCTCCAACGTATCTATAATTTTTTATTGTTCCATGCTATTATATTATCCATCTAGGATGTTTTATATGCATTTATATGCTATTTTATATGATTTTTGGGACTAACCTATTAACCTAGAGCCTAGTGCCAGTTTCTGTTTTTTCCTTATTTTTGAGTTTTATAGAAAAGGAATACCAAACGGAGTCCAATTAACGTGCCAATTTTTGATGATTTTTTATGGACCAAAAGAAGCCCCCGAAGTGAAAGAATTGGGCCAGAAGAGTCCCGAGCTGTCCACGAGGGTGGAGGGCGCGCCCTACCCCGTGGGCACGCCCCCTATCTCGTGGATGACTCGGAGACCCCCCCCCCTTTCTTGAGACCGACACCAAAAATTCCTATAAATATAGAAACCCCCGAAAAGAAACCTAGATCGGGAGTTCCGCTGCTGCAAGCCTCTGTAGCCACGAAAAACCAATCGGGATCCTGTTCCGGCACCCTGCCGGAGGGGGGATCCATCACCAGTGGCCATCTTCATCATCCTGGCACTCTCCATGATGAGGGGGAGTAGTTCGCCCTCGGGGCTGAGGGTATGTACCAGTAGCTATGTGTTTGATCTCTCTCTCTCTCTCTCTCTCTCTCTCGTGTTCTTGATATGGCACGATCTTGATGCACCGCGAGCTTTGCTATTATAGTTGGATCTTATGGTGTTTCTCCCCCTCTACTTCTTATAATTGATTGAGCTTTCCCTTTGAAGTATCTTATTGGATTGAGTCTTTAAGGATTTGAGAACACTTGATGTATGTCTTGCATGTGCTTATCTGTGGTGACAATGGGATATTCACGTGATCCACTTGATGTATGTTTTGGTGATCAACTTGCGGGTTCAGTGACCTTATGAACTAATGCATAGGGGTTGGCACACGTTTTCGTCTTGACTCTCCGGTAGAAACTTTGGGGCACTCTTCGAAGTTCTTTGTGTTGGTTGAATAGATGAATCTGAGATTGTGTGATGCATATCGTATAATCATATCCACGGATACTTGAGGTGACATTGGAGTATCTAGGTGACATTAGGGTTTTGGTTGATGTGCGTCTTAAGGTGTTATTTTACTACGAATTCTAGGGCTATTTGTGACACTTATAGGAATAGCCCAATGGATTGATCGGAAAGAATAACTTTGAGGTGGTTTCGTACCCTACAATAATCTCTTTATTTGTTCGCTGCTATTAGTGACTTTGGAGTGACTCTTTGTTGCATGTTGAGGGATAGTTATATGATCCAATTATGTTATTATTATTGAGAGAACTTGCAGTAGTGAAAGTATGAACCTTAGTCCTTGTTTCGAAGCATTACAATACCGTTTTCGCTCACTTTTATCGCTTGCTACCTTGCTGTTTTTATAATTTCAGATTCCAAAAACCTATATCTACCATCCATATTGCACTTGTATCGCCATCTCTTCGCTGAACTAGTGCACCTATACAATTTACCATTGTATTGGGTGTGTTGGGGACACAAGTGACCATTTATTATTTGATTGCAGGGTTGTTTGAGAGAGACCATCTTCATCCTACACCTCTCACAGATTGATAAACCTTAGGTTATCCACTTGAGGGAAATTTGCTACTGTGCTACAAACCTCTACACTTGGAGGCCCAATAACGTCTACAAGAAGAAGGTTGTGTAGTAGACATCAATTCTCTCTCTCTCTCTCTCTCAAAGGCTTCGGAGGTGGGTTGATCTCAAACAACAAAATCCGTGCATTAACTCTGAGCAGCCACCAATTTATATTGTAGGGAGTGGGCTATTTATAGCCAGGAGGCAACCCGACATGATATGCCCCCTTGGGTCACTAAGGAACCGACACATGTCCAACGGTCGAATTTCAAATGCACGCGACAGTTTGACTTGGGCTACAAGTATAGCTGACTCATGCAACTCTGGATAAGATTTTCTCTCATTGTCTTCACTCGAAGACATAGGATTTGGTTTAAGCATCACATTAGCTTTCTGACTTTGTTCACTTGGACCCCACTTGACAGTTCGGTGGTTCCTATGACTCAAGAAAGAAGAAAATGAAACTACGAAAGAAACTATGTCTTCGCACTCCATTGTCTTCAAGTGAATGTCTTCACACGTCATTATCTTCGATGTGAATGTCTTCACGAACCACCATTATCTTTAATGTCTTCATACATTTTTAGGGGTCATCTCCGATGGATAAACTAAATCAATAGGGGCTTCTACCTCTGTTCCCCTGTGAATCTCACAAACACATTAGTCCCTCAACCACATTTATCGTCAATACTCCAAAACCAACTAGGGGTAGCACTATATGCACTTACAACTTGATCACTTTGACTAGTCAAAAATGCGACGAGGAGGTCGTTGCCCAGCTGCGTCCACTCGGCGATCTAGCTCACTCAGAATTTCATGTCGGTGCCGGAGATGCTGGCCCTGCCGTGGAACTTCATTCTGGTGCCGGAAACATCGTCCCCGCTGCATCATTAGAGATATCCCACCTGTGTCACCGAATCCTGCCACCGTCTACCCGTTGAGGAGAGGAGAAGGAGCTCTGTCGCTGCCAATGGAGGAGCGGATCAGCAACTCCGCCGCTGCCCATGGAGGAGAGGAGCAGGGAGCTCCACCGCCGCTCTTGTCCCTTGCGCTCGTTGGTCTCTAAGGAACCCCTCGTCTGTCACCATCAATGGAGGAGAGGAGCACTGCGTCGGGTCGCGACTCGTCAGATGCAGTGGTTGATACGAGTAATATTCTCGCCGCACATCCTCTCCTGCCGCCCGCCGCCGGCTTGTTGCCTGTGGGAGAAGGAGGAGTGCCCGGGGCAAGATCCGAGCGATGGAGAAGGCCCGATGAAGGTGTGGACGTGCTCCTCCGGCCACCGACGTGTTGGAGATGAAGAGGCAAGGGGGTTGTTGGTTTGATGCTCGTCGCAGAGGGGCAGCACACCTCGGCACCGGGGAAGCGGAGTTTGCACGGCGCCTTGCCGGGTAGGGGCCACCGGCACTCAGTGAGTCGAGGGTGGTGACGACTTGATTGGGGAATGGGGTCGAGCAAGAGGAAGAAGATAGATTGGGATGGGTGTGCTGTTTGGCTAGAGAAGACCAGTCAAAGCACCCACGTGGCATAAATAAGCTCAAAGCGCTCTAATCCACCGATCAGTGGTTTATGCAAAAGAAATTAGCATATACATGATGTTTTCTACTAAAAATGTATAGTAGTGTTTTCTATTAATCTAGCCTTTAATGTGATGGTTTCTTGCAATTTACTCTTGCAAACCACGAAGCACGACCGCACACCGATTAAGTCTTTATCTTCCGACCCTCGTTCATCCCATGTGGACACCTTCACAGGTACAGAGCCTTCAACTGAGACACGCTACAGGAAGGCCTCATGGCAGGTCAAAGAAGGCTCGTCTCGAAAATCGGCTCACCATCAGGATCGAATTCTACCCACAGAACCTTTTTCGCAGCTGGATCAGAGACATTGTCGACGTCACTACGGAAAGCAGAAAAGACATTTAGAACGATCTTGAGGAACTCCACATCCACACGAGAAAACGTACCCACGCACACAAGGTCTAGGTCCAGACGGCTTCTGAACCAAAGACGCCCCTCCATAAGAAAAGAAACCGTGTCCTCGTTGCAACCCGTACGGTAGGAAGGGAAACCAGTAGCGCTGCATCGAGCTAAACCGTTTGGTATCCACCATGCAATACAACTCGATTTTCCACATCGAAATGATAATTGGTAAATACCTTAAAATCAGCAGGCACGGCTGAACACAAATCACGACAACAGGCACAGACCGCACAATCAAGATATCCAAATCAACTAGATCCCTGACGATCTTCATCGTAAGATCAGCTTGCGAGCTTATTTCAGCAGCAGACTGGCCTAGAAGGAAAATACCCTGGATAGCGGGAGCTTTATCCTCTAGCCTATAAAAACAGAGAAAGCGGAATCAAACAAGGGTACTGATAGGCGCCGGTCCCCCGGCCCAAATTTGGGCCGATAGCACCGTAGACGTCAGATGAAACCTCTTTTAGCCGTCAGATTCAGAAGCATTTCGCCCCCACATTTTTTTTCTTTCCCCCTACTAACCATGCGAGCGCACACAGGGGCACGAGCGCCATGGATGAGGAGCGAGATGACTCGCTGGATCGCCGCCGCTAGCCGGATCTCACCGCAACTCAAATTCGCCATCATCGCACGCCCTACTCATCAGGTCATCGTTCCAGCACCACTCCTTGCCGGATGCGTCTTTGCAAACGCTGGTTCCAGCAACTCGTGCCGCCCATCATAGAACGGCGCCGCCGCCTCTGGCTCACCGCCGTCGTCGACCTGCACAACCGGAATCCAGCGAAAAAACACACTCGGACCAAAAAACTCTAATGGTCAGTTGTAGCAAAACCAAAAACTAGTTCCAGCAAAAACAATTGCAGTTTCCAGCAAAAGGAGCTTAGCAGTTAGCAACAAAGCAAACCCAGTAAATCTCTTGAAGCAAAAATTTATCCTGAATCCAGCAAAAATTAACTACTGTTCCAGCAAAAACAATTGCAGTTTCCAGCAAGACCAGCTTAGCAACAAGCAAACCCAGTAAATCACTTGAAGCAAAATTTATCCTGATTCCAGCAAAAAAATAACTACTGTTCCAGCAAAAACAAATAATGCAGCTCCCTGTTAAACTGGTCCCGCCGCCGGCTCCAGCAAACAAATTGCCGGTTGCAGCAAAATCAACACATGGTTCCAGCAAGGACATACCTCTCTTCCCCGCCGCCCTTTGTTGGTCGTAGCATCGTGAAGTGCTGGTTGAAGCTATTCGCAAAGCTGGTCGTAGCTCCCCGTAATGCCGTTCCAGCAAACGGAAGCGTGTCATCGCAGCTTTGGAGCAGCAGGTTCCAGCTCCCCGCGGTGCTGGTTGTACCACCACACGATGTCGGTCGCGTCATCGGCGTCGCTGAGGTTGCCATTTGCAGGTATGGT
The DNA here is from genome assembly GCF_018294505.1 of Triticum aestivum. Classification (NCBI taxonomy): domain Eukaryota; kingdom Viridiplantae; phylum Streptophyta; class Magnoliopsida; order Poales; family Poaceae; genus Triticum; species Triticum aestivum. The sequence goes on along the minus strand of NC_057810.1, from coordinate 219,144,321 downwards.
GGCTGGTCGCAGCATCTGCACCTCCGCCCCTTGTAGCACGCAGAGGGAAGAGAGGGTTGATGTGGTGGGAGGGAGGGAGGAGAATGGAGGAGCTCGTGGTAGGGGAGCTCGCCAGAGAAGCAAGCTGGCGGATCGAAGGAGAGGCTGTCCCTCGGTCGCTTGCGAGAGAGATGGGGACCGATGGGAAAGAGAAAACAGAAAAGGAACGAGGGAGCTGGGAAGAGATACGAACGTGAGGAGATGAGATGGAAGCGAGAGAGGAGTGCGTGGCAAATTTAGCGTGGGTCCACACGCGACGCGCGTCGTCAGCGGGCGACCGGCCCAAAACTTAGCCCGTCGCCTGGCTGGAAGCGTTTACCATCAAACAATCAGACATACGAACACGCGAGAACAAAATTAAGCCTTATTAACCAATAGGTGGATTACCTTGCATGCAACTCGCTGATCTCAAGCATGTCCTCTTCTATGCACGAACGGCACGGAGCACTACCGCGTAAGGGTCCCAGTTTAAGGCCGGGCATGTGCCTCCGTTCTAAAAACAACTACCGCCTACCCCTGCGACCTTCGATCTAAGAAGAACACCGTGTAAAGCACAAAACATATAAAAAGCACCCAGGCACACTCCTCCCCTGACACCCTCGCAAAACTAACCTTCAGAGGACTTTACTGCGGCACCCGCAAAAAACGCACTAACCGGTCCTTTATCCGCCTCCTATAGAACACCTGGTCCATCAGCAGAATAACACTGATCTGAAAACCAGTGCAGAAAAGAAATAAATCGTTGAATAGATCATGAAACGAAACCAAACGCACCACCAAACATATGACGAGCAAAAACACCTAGTATCAGTCGTAGCATTCATAAAAAAACACCTAATATCCATCAAATAAACGACCCTCTTGATAGCCGTAGAATGGGAAGCACTCTGGCACACAGGCGGCGAAGAAATGCCGGTGATGACACCAATAAAATCTGCACGATCCAGAACAAAGGCAACAAGCACAGGTAAAGATGAGGTCACATGATAACCACACAACAAATATAGATAACAACAACGACAACTCTTTCACGATCGCGTATCTTCCAAGCCTGATCATTGAACAACCGTCTACCGTCCTGTAACCATTTTCACTGGAGATCTATTTGGTTTCTAAACTAGCACAGTCAATATGAATCGAACTCAAGACCTCCTGGTCTAAGGAGAACCACACTAACCAACTAGAACATCCTAGTGTTGGTGCCTATTTACTTCTTTTTTTATTTTTCTTCTACTTCAGTTTGCGGCTGGGCCGGCCCATTGTTGAACCGGTCCTTTAGTTACTATTTCTTTTTCGTTTTTTGTTTTTTATTTTCTTTTTTCTTTTGTTTTGGAAAAATGCTCACACTTATAAAATTTTGTTCAGAATTCCAAAAAATACTTCCTAAAATTTTGTTCATAAAGTACAAATATTCGCATTTTAAAAAAAATTATACCGATATGTCAAATAATTGTTCGTTTAAATAGACAATGCTCAAATTAATATAATGAAATTTCTGAGAACATCTATTAAATAGAAAAATTGTTCATTTGTTGTTTGTTTAAATAAAAATGTTTGTTTAAATAGAAACATGCTCAAATAAAAAAAATCAAACACTTTAAAATTACTGAACATCTATTAAATAGAAAAATAAAAATAAAAATATATCAATCAGCGGCCGATTTATTGTTTGTTTTTTGTTTCTCTTTTCATTCTTGTTGTTTTACATTTTTTTCTTTTTTGTACCTTTTCTTTTTCAAAGATTGATCAAATCAATATAAGGGATCCAAATTTTTCCGCACACTAGCATCATCATGCCAAACATCCATGATAAATTTCATTGAGTTATGACATTTTATGCATTTTCTAGGATTTTCTCGGTGAAAAATCCTAAAACACTAGCCGAACGTGACGCAACGTGCCTTCAGTGTCCGAATTCCTTCGAATTTTGCATGGAGCTCTGTCATGAGCATGCCCACATGCTGGCAAAATTTGGTGTCATTTCATGCATGGCAAGAAGCACACCATGGTCAAAGGTGGTGGTTCGGGTAGGCCGGTAGGGCAAGTCTGGACGCATTTTTTCACATTAATAAAACGGACCTAAAATTTTCACTACTAGGAAAATGCCTATATACAGAAGCTTAGTAGTAGCGCTTTTTAAAAGGCACCGCTGCTACTATTTATCAGTAGCACTTGCCATAGGAAAGTACTGCTACTAAACACTTACCAGTAGCGTTGTATTCATAAAATACACTACTACTACAATTGCCAGACAGTTGCCGGCAGGCCAGGCATAATAGTAGCACTTGTATGTAGAAAGTGCTACTACTGCAGGCACCTTATCCACACTCCGACCCGCGCTTGACCTCACTCTCCCCCTCACACACTCTCACTCGCACGCCTCCGCCGCGCGCTGTCGCTGCCGCCGTCCCCCACGCCAGTCCTCTCCAGCCGGCCGCCCTCGCCCGCTCCGGCTCTCCTCCCCCGCCGGCCATCCTCCCCTGCACCGGCCTCCTCCACTGTCGTCCGCCCTCCCGCATCGGCCATCTTCCCCTGCGCCGGCCTCCTCCACTGTCGT